>NC_084614.1:80148482-80300982 GCF_033978795.1 Nerophis ophidion | reverse complement strand
TTTCAACACAATTTCCCAACTCATGTGGAAACGGGGTTTGTTGTGTGTGCGTGTGTGTGCAACAATCATTGGTACTTTTAACTTTTCAACACAATTTCCCAACTCATGTGGAAACGGGGTTTGTTGTGTGTGTGTGTGTGTGTGCGACAATCATTGGTACTTTTAACTTTTCAACACAATTTCCCAACTCATGTGGAAACGGGGTTTGTTGTGTGTGCGTGTGTGTGCGACAATCATTGGTACTTTTAACTTTTCAACACAATTTCCCAACTCATGTGCAAACGGGGTTTGTTGTGTGTGTGTGTGTGTGTGTGTGTGTGTGTGTGTGTGTGTGTGTGCGTGTGTGTGCGACAATCATTGGTACTTTTAACTTTTCAACACAATTTCCCAACTCATGTGGAAACGGGGTTTGTTGTGTGTGCGTGTGTGTGCGACAATCATTGGTACTTTTAACTTTTCAAAACAATTTCCCAACTCATGTGGAAACGGGGTTTGTTGTGTGTGTGCGTGTGTGTGCGACAATCATTGGTACTTTTAACTTTTCAAAACAATTTCCCAACTCATGTGGAAACGGGGTTTGTTGTGTGTGTGTGTGTGTGCGTGTGACAATCATTGGTACTTTTAACTTTTCAACACAATTTCCCAACTCATGTGGAAACGGGGTTTGTTGTGTGTGTGTGTGTGTGCGACAATCATTGGTACTTTTAACTTTTCAACACAATTTCCCAACTCATGTGGAAACGGGGTTTGTCGTGTGTGTGTGTGTGTGTGTGTGTGTGTGCGACAATCATTGGTACTTTTAACTTTTCAACACAATTTCCCAACTCATGTGGAAACGGGGTTTGTTGTGTGTGTGTGTGTGTGTGTGTGTGTGCGACAATCATTGGTACTTTTAACTTTTCAACACAATTTCCCAACTCATGTGGAAACGGGGTTTGTTGTGTGTGCGTGTGTGTGTGTGTGTGTGCGATGACGTCACCTCTAACAGGAAGGCGCGCACGGCCGAGTCCAGAACCTGGTCGGTGACGCCAGCCTCGTCCAGCCGGATGCGCTCCTTGACCGAGCGGCTCCAGGAGGCGCGCATGGTGAGGAGGCGCGGGATGACGCGGGTCTCCTCGCCGCAGCGCACGGCGTTGTGGGCGTCCAGCATGACCCGCATGAGGGTGGTGCCGCTGCGGGGGAAGCCGCCGATGAAGATGAGGGGCGTGTCCTCGGGGAGATGCTCCGTCAGCGAGGCGCTCTGATTCGCAGACGCCCGGTGGAGCTCCGCCCAGCGCAAGCGGTGGCTCTTGGGGGGGCAGTCGAGGCCGCTGAGGCCCAGGTAGAGCAAGGAGGCGGAGCAAAGCAGGACGCAGCCCAGCAGGACGTTGGACCTGCTCACTCGCATCTTTAAAAGGTCAAAGGGCACGCTCAGTTAATCCTGATGGAGAGCGCCTGGGGGGCACTCAGCCGGGCGTGTCGGCCGGGTCGAGTCCATCTCCTCCACCTGAAACGGCACAAACACGTCATGTGACCACCAGTGCGCTCTTTAAAAGCTCTTCAGAACCACCGCCTGAGCGCTCGTCGCCTTCCTCTGGGAATCGGACCGGATCAGAGTTCACAACACCCTCGCAAAAAAAGCGCCGCAGCCGCCAATTAAAACGTCTAAGTCAGGGGTGCCCACACTTTTTCTGCAGGCGAGCTACTTTTCAATTGACCAACTCGAGGGGATCTACCTCATTTATATATATCATTTATATTTATTTATTTATGAAAGAGACATTTTTGTAAACAAGTTAAATGTGTTTAATGATAATACAAGCATGTGTAACACATATAGATGTCTTTCTTTCACAAAGACAAGACTATAAGTTGGTGTATTACCTGATTCTGATGACTTGCATTGATTGGAATCAGACAGTAATGATGATAACGCCCACATTTTCAAATGGAGGAGAAAAAAAGTTGTCCTTTCTGTACAATACCACATGAAAGTGGTTGGTTTTTGGCATCTAATTCATCCAGCTTCCATACACTTTACAAGAAAAACATTGGCGGCAAATTCCGTAGCTTGCTTGATTGACATTCACGGCACCCGAGGGTCTTGTGAGATGACGCTGGCTGCTGCCAGTTCATTATTATGAAAAAATGACAGAGAGGAAGGCGAGAAACACTTTTTATTTCAACAGACTTTCGCGCCGTCCCTTCCGTCAAAACTCTAAAGGCCGACTGCACATTTCCTATCTTCACAATAAAAGCCCTGCTTCATGCTGCCTGCGCTAACAAAATAAGAGTCTCGGAAAGCTGGCGTGCACAAGTGATGTGCACGCCAGCTTTCTGAGGGATCGCTTGTGCACGCCAGTTTTCCCAGACTCTGTATTTAGTTAGCGCAGGCAGCATGAAGCAGGGCTTTTATTGTGAAGATAGGAAATGTGCAGTCGGCCTTTAGAGTTTTGACGGAAGGTACGGCGCGAGAGTCTGTTGAAATAAAAAGTGTTTCTGGCCTTCCTCTCGGTCATATTTTCATAATAATGATCTTGCAGCAGCCAGCGTCATCTCACAAGACCCTCCGGTACCGTGAATGTCATTTAAGGGACGTCTTGGTGAAGATTGATGATCACTCATTTTTAGGTCTATTTTTTTTAAAAGCCTGGCTGGAGATCGACTGACACACCCCCCGCGGTCGACTGGTAGCTCGCCATCGACGTAATGGGCACCCCTGCTCTCTGGTGTTTTCTCCTCTCATTGACAGTTTGAGCGCCTGCGAGCGGCTCCCGTTACTATCGACCCAACAGACACTTCCTCATTCCTGCGCCTTTAAGTGCTGACTGGCGTTTTCCTCAAGTTGGAGTCACTTCCTCCTTCCAACGGTCTTGTTTGGACTGTGACGCTCCATTAGCGCTGTCTCGTGGTTCTGGAACTGACTCAGAACCGTGGAGGGGGTCCAACATCTGGATGCCACGTTGGACTTGGAGCTCTTGCAGCTACTAAATGATGCACTTTACATATTTGCATATTCAAATAAGACAACACTTTACACTGCAGGAACATATCCCATTTTTTCCAATATCATTTTTTTTTCCAGCTGGCTCTTTGGGATTGTAAGTGAAGTGAATTGTGAATTATATTTGTAAAGCGCTTTACATAGTGAAACCCAATATCTAAGTTTCATTTAAACCAGTGTGGGTGACACTGGGAGCAGGTGGGTAAAGTGTCTTGCCCAAGGACACAGTGACTGGGATGGGGGAAGCCGGAATCAAACCTGGAACCCTCAAGTTGCTGGCACGGCCACTCTACCAACCGAGCCGTATCGCCCCTTTATCAGACTCCAGGTTAACGCGCACATGCCCCAATGTGACCCCTTCAAAATGTGAATTGAATTGAATTGAATTATATTTATATAGCGCTTTTCTCTAGTGACTCAAAGCGCTTTACATAGTGAAACCCAATATCTAAGTTACATTTAAACCAGTGTGGGTGGCACTGGGAGCAGGTGGGTAAAGTGTCTTGCCCAAGGACACGACGGCAGTGACTAGGATGGCGGAAGCGGGAATCGAACCTGCAACCCTCAAGTTGCTGGCACGGCCACTCTACCAACCGAGCTATACCGCCCCAATGTGGGTGTTTTTTTAAATGAAAACAAATTACAGTAATATTTAGGGATGCACCGAAATGAAAATTTGTGGGCGAAGCCGAATACAATTTAAACGGTTGGCCGAATACCGAATAATGAATGCAGTTTTTCACAATTTTTTTAATATTGCATAAATAGCCTAGAATAAATATTTAGACATGTTTTTCAAATAAAGTAATTTTTTTTATTGAATATTGACATTTTTTTAATATTCCAGTAGCCTTTGCTTTTCAAAAAAAGCACAAAGTTCCATCCATCATCCATCATCTTCCGCTTATCCGAGGTCGGGTCGCGGGGGCAACAGCCTAAGCAGGGAAACTCAGACTTGCCACTTCGTCTAGCTCTTCCCGGGGGATCCCGAGGCGTTCCCAGGCCAGCCGGGAGACATAGTCTTCCCAACGTGTCCTGGGTCTTCCCCGTGGCCTCCTACCGGTTGGACGTGCCCTAAACACCTCCCTAGGGAGGCGTTCGGGTGGCATCCTGACCAGATGCCCGAACCACCTCATCTGGCTCCTCTCGATGTGGAGGAGCAGCGGCTTTACTTTGAGTTCCTCCCGGATGGCAGAGCTTCTCACCCTATCTCTAAGGGAGAGACCCAAACTCATTTCGGCCGCTTGTACCCGTGATCTTATCCTTTCGGTCATGACCCAAAGCTCATGACCATAGGTGAGGATGGGAACGTAGATCGAACGGTAAATTGAGAGCTTTGCCTTCCGGCTCAGCTCCTTCTTCACCACAACGGATCGATACAACGTCCGCATTACTGAAGACGCCGCACCGATCCGCCTGTCGATCTCACGATCCACTCTTCCCCCACTCGTGAACAAGACTCCTAGGTACTTGAACTCCTCCACTTGGGGCAGGGTCTCCTCCCCAACCCGGAGATGGCACTCCACCCTTTATATAGAACTAGTGTCACTATAATGCAATACAAGTCAGATTTGGTGTCCAGTATTCAAAAATATTCAAATTTTCGCATCGGATGTGGCCCGCATCAGAAGGTAGTCCCAATCTGATCTTTTCAAATGTGACTGCAGTCTAAACAGCAACGGCGTTTACATCATCCTTTTTTTGCAATTCTCTTCTTCCGCCTCCCGCAGTTGTTTTTTTGCATCACCGCCCTACTTCCTCTACACAACAACCGCAGCACAAACAACTACTGACAAGTCCATCTCTTCTTGGGTAAGACCTGCTTGTTGTTTGGAAAAGAAAATCCATTTTCCTTGTTTTATGGTTTGATAGTTAAAAAAAAAAACAAAGAAAAAAAACATTATTTATCCGTTATATTAGGGATCGGCAACTTTTACCACCCGTTTCACAAAATAAAGAAAACAATGGGAGCCACAAAACTATTTAGAAATTTATAATAAAATAACACTACATACAGTGTTTGTTTTATCAACCAGGGGTCTCAGACTTGCACCTTAAAATGAAAATTTACTGTTAGTGCGGCCCGCGACTTTTATATGAATCCTGCTTGACAGCATCACATTTTTCCGGGAAAAACACCGGAATTTCAGAGTAACTATTCTCTCGAATGTCTGCCGATTTTCACCCAATCAACAATAATAAGGGAGTACAATGATGGCTCTACCTCTAGCGACCTCTACAACTTGAAAATCAGTTCTGTAGCCCAGTCACATGTTCCGATAAGGCTTCTGCAGACACACATAAGTGACTGCAATGAATACTTGTCCAAACGCCATACATGTCACACTGAGGGTGGCCGTTTAAACCACTTTAACACTCCTACTAATATGCGCCACACTGTGAGCCCACACCAAACAAGAATGACGAACACATTTCGGGGGAACGTCCGCACTGTAACACAACACAACAGAACAAATACCCAGAATCCCATGTATCCCTAACTCTTCCGGGCTACATTATACACCCCCCCCCCTCCGTGCGTCGGTTGAGGTGGGCGGGGTTTGGTGCTAGCAGGGATGTATAATGTCGCTTTGAATAGTTAGGGATGCATGGGATTCTGGGTATTTGTTCTGTTGTGTTTATGTTGTGTTACAGACTTGTTTGGTGTGGGTTCACAGTGTGGCGCATAGTAAGAGTGTTAAAGTTGTTTATATCACAACCCTCAATGTAACCTGTATGGTTGTTGATCAAATATTCTACATGTGACCGGCCGGCTGGCACGCATACAGAATGGTGACAAAAAGCGGGCGCGACGACAGTTGTTAAAGGACGTTAAAGGCATTGTCACCACTGCGTTCTCCCGAAATGTGTTTGTCATTCTTGTTTGGTGTGGGTTCACAGTGTGGCGCATATTAGTATGAGTGTTAAAGTTGTTTATATCACAACCCTAAGATGTAAACTGTATGGTTGTTCATCAAGTATGCCGTGCAGTCATTTACGTGTTTTAACAGAGGTCGCGTTCTACATGTGACCGGTCGGCATGGTGACAAAAAGCGGGCGCGACAACAGTTGTTAAAGGACGTTAAAGGCATTGTCACCACTGCGTTCTCCCGAAATGTGTTTGTCATTCTTGTTTGGTGTGGGTTCACAGTGTGGCACATATTAGTAAGAGTGTTAAAGTTGTTTATATCACAACCCTCTGTGTAACCTGTATGGTTGTTCATCAAGTATGCCGTGCAGTCATTTACGTGTTTTAACAGAGGTCGCGTTCTACATGTGACCGGTCGGCATGGTGACAAAAAGCGGGCGCAATGACATTTGTTAAAGGACGTTAAAGGCATTGTCACCACTGCGTTCTCTCGAAATGTGTTTGTCATTCTTGTTTGGTGTGGGTTCACAGTGTGGCGCATATTAGTAAGAGTGTTAAAGTTGTTTATATCACAACCCTCAGTGTAACCTGTATGGTTGTTGATCAAGTATGCCTTGCAGTCACTTACGTGTTTTAACAGAGGTCGCGTACTACATGTGACCGGCCGGCTGGCACGCATACAGAATGGTGACAAAAAGCGGGCGCGACGACAGTTGTTAAAGGACGTTAAAGGCATTGTCACCACTGCGTTCTCCCGAAATGTGTTTGTCATTCTTGTTTGGTGTGGGTTCACAGTGTGGCGCATATTAGTAAGAGTGTTAAAGCTGTTTATATCACAACCCTCAGCGGGTGCGACGACATTTGTTAAAGGACGTTAAAGGCATGGTCACCACTGCGTTCCTTCAGATCGGGTAATGATTATCCCGGGAGATTTCTAGGAAACCTCCCGGAAAAATCTGAGGGTCGGCAAGTAAACTTCTGAGCCACGTCAGTGATCAAAGAGCCGCGGGTTGCCGACCCCTCTGTTACATAAATTTATTGATGTGTTTGAAAATTAAATGTAGGAATTAAAACAAGTGGAAAACTATTATCTCTATTTCCCATACAAGGTTGGGACATAGTATGTCTGTTGTCAGTATCATAGTCTGAATGATCCACAGAAATACGGATATCGGCTAATGGATAACAATCCGTTTTCTATTGTTTTTTATCATCAAACCAAAAAACTGTAAAAATTGATTTTTATGTAAAATAATTTTTATATTCCAAATGAAAAACGGATGTCTGCAGCGGTCTGTGCCTTGTCAGCTTCATTTTATTTGTACTTTATGGAACCTTGTATGCAAGTGACGTCGACACCACATTGGTGCCTGTGTGTGTTTACATTGGAGTCCTGATAAAGATCACATTTACTTGCAGTGTAAACAGACAGATGGATCCACTATGGACTGGACTTTCATTATTATGTTAGATCCACTATGAACTGGACTCTCACTATTATGTTAGATCCACTATGGACTGGACTCTCACTATTATGTTAGATCCACTATGGACTGGACTCCCACTATTATGTTAGATCCACTATGGACTGGACTCTCACTATTATGTTAGATCCACTATGGACTGGACTCTTACTATTATGTGAGATCCACTATGGACTGGACTCTTACTATTATGTTGGATCCACTATGGACTGGACTCTCACAATATTATGTTAGATCCACTATGGACTGGACTCTCACTATTATGTTGGATCCACTATGGACTGGACTCTCATTATTATGTTAGATCCACTATGGACTGGACTCCCACTATTATGTTAGATCCACTATGGACTGGACTCTCACACTATTATGTTAGATCCACTATGGACTGGACTCTCACTATTATGTTAGATCCACTATGGACTGGACTCTCACAATATTATGTTAGATCCACTATGGACTGGACTCTTACTATTATGTTAGATCCACTATGGACTGGACTCTTACTATTATGTGAGATCCACTATGGACTGGACTCTTACTATTATGTTGGATCCACTATGGACTGGACTCTCACTATTATGTTGGATCCACTATGGACTGGACTCTCACTATTATGTTGGATCCACTATGGACTGGACTCTCACAATATTATGTTAAATCCACTATGGACTGGACTCTCACTATTATGTTAGATCCACTATGGACTGGACTCTCACTATTATGTTAGATCCACTATGGACTGGACTCTCACTATTATGTTAGATCCACTATGGACTGGACTCTCACTATTATGTTAGATCCACTATGGACTGGACTCTCACAATATTATGTTAAATCCACTATGGACTGGACTCTCACTATTATGTTAGATCCACTATGGACTGGACTCCCACTATTATGTTAGATCCACTATGGACTGGACTCTCACTATTATGTTAGATCCACTATGGACTGGACTCTCACTATTATTTTAGATCCACTATGGACTGGACTCTCACTATTATTTTAGATCCACTATGGACTGGACTCTCACTATTATTTTAGATCCACTTTGGACTGGACTCGCACTATTATTTTAGATCCACTATGGACTCGACTTCCACTATTATGTTAGATCCACTATGGACTAGACTCTCACTATTATTTTAGATCCACTACGGACTTGACTCTCACTATTATGTTAGATCCACTATGGACTGGACTCTCACAATATTATGTTAGATCCACTATGGACTGGACTCCCACTATTATGTTAGATCCACTATGGACTGGACTCTCACTATTATGTTAGACCCACTCGACGTCCATTGACCAGTCTTACTAGAGAGCCACACAATCAGATGCAGTGTAACCAGGGTCTAAGTAGCGGTAAAAAAAAACCTCCTATCCGTGTCACCTGAGGACAAGAACACCTCAGATTCGGCGTGTAGTGTAAACAAAGCATTAACACCTCATTAGCATATTCATGAGACAACTTGGAAGGTTCAACGGCACCGCTGCACCTTAGGTCACGTGACCAATGGAAGCGCGTGCACGTCCCCCCGCTGAGGTGAACGGCGTTTACGGACACGCGCGCGCCCCCGCGTACACACACACACACACACCGTTATCAACAAGTCCGCCGTGCCCGCGCTCGGTACACGAAGCTCCCCGTGAAGGCCCGGCGGCATCTGGCGGGAATGTGGCGTCGGCATCTGGCGGGGATGTGGCGTCGGCATCGAGCCGCCAGGTGAACCACACGACGGCCGCTCGCTAGCTAGCCGCGGACGAGCGTCGCGGAACCGCGGAAATGGACTCGACTCACCTCTCTGCTGCCAAAACGTGGCGGGGGGAGGAAGCTCTCAGCTCCGTCGCCGCGGCGTGTCTACCAGCGGAAATGTCTGCGCCATTGAGTCACCGAGGAAGGCAGGAAAGAGCCGCGGGTTCGAGTGGAACTTTTAACATCCAGCCGGGCTCAGGTCCAGTCACACTATGGAGGACGGAAAAAAAAAAAAAAAAAACACACCAGAAAAGAGCAACGCAGCCCCAGTGGGGAGAGCTAAGCCCTGATTGGTCGAGCACATCTGTATGCGGCGTTTCTATTGGTCGAGCCCTTTAAGTGTAATTACGTCAAAGTAGGGTTGTTTTTTTTACCAATTCCTCGTTGGCGACGATAATTATTTTTTTTTTTTTTTACCTCATCCATACTTGCCAACCCTCCCGAAATTCAGTGCCTCTCCCTTTACCGTATTTCTTTGAATTGCCGTCGAGGCGCTAATTAATTTAAAACCTCTTCTCACTCCTGCGCTTACCAAAGGCATGCGGTAAAGGTAAGCATGCGCTAATTGTTTTAAAACCTCTTCTCACTCCGGCACTTACCAAAGGCATGCGGTAAAGGTAAGCATGCGCTAATTGTTTTAAAACCTCTTCTCACTCCGGCACTTACCAAAGGCATACGGTAAAGGTAAGCATGCGCTAATTGTTTTAAAACCTCTTCTCACTCCTGCGCTTACCAAAGGCATGCGGTAAAGGTAAGCATGCGCTAATTGTTTTAAAACCTCTTCTCACTCCGGCACTTACCAAAGGCATGCAGTAAAAATTTGAGTGTGATGTAAGGATACCATCACGAAAAGCACATTTAATAAAAAAACAAAACGTTATTATGGTCTTACCTTTACTTATAAAATGTTCTCCCGAAATTCAGGCGGAGCTGGAGGGGGCGTGGCCTGAGTGACGTGTTGACAGCCTGTTTTCACGTTCGCTTTACCACAATATAAACAGCGTGTCTGCCCAATGATGTTATAACTGGAGAATATCGTGTTGGACCCGCTTGACATCCATTGTTTTCGGTCCCCTGGGGGGGGCGGTCCTCTCCAAGGTTTCTCATAGTCATCATTGTCACTGTCACCGACGTCCCACTGGGTGTGAGTTTTCCTTGCCCTTATGTGGACTCTACCGAGGATGTCGTAGTGGTTTGTGCAGCCCTTTGAGACACTAGTGATTTAGGGCTACCGGTATATAAATAAATAAATAAATGGGTTGTACTTGTATAGTGCTTTTTTTACCTTCAAGGTACTCAAAGCGCTTTGACACTACTTCCACATTTACACATTCACACACACATTCACACACTGATGGAGGGAGCTGCCATGCAAGGCGCTAACCAGCACCCATCAGGAGCAAGGGTGAAGTGTCTTGCTCAGGACACAACGGACGTGACGAGGTTGGAATAAACATTGATTGTTAGATTGATTGATAGAATGATCGAGGAAGAGTTCTTGGTTTCTTATGCGGTAACAACACACAACAACAGCAGTCACGTTTTCGTTTACCGTAAAGCACTTCGTCTGCCGTAAACAGCAATGTTGTGACACTCTCAAACAGGATAATACTGCCATCTACTGTACATGCATATGTGAGAATAACATCTATGGCAGGGGTCACCAACCTTTTTTAAGAAATGTGCCCCCTGTGAGCATTTTTCAAATTCAAGTACCCCCTAGTCAGAGCAAAGCATTTTTGGTTGAAAAAAAAAAAAAAGATAAAGGAAGTAAAATACAGTTTCTGATTTATCCATCCTTCCATCCATTTTCTACCGCTTATTCCCTTTCGGGGTTGCGGGGGGCGCTGGCGCCTATCTCAGCTACAATCGGGCGGAAGGCAGGGTACACCCTGGACAAGTCGCCACCTCATCGCAGGGCCAGTTTCTGATTTATTCAATTGTAAAACAGTGCAAAATATTGCTCATTTGTAGTGGTCTTTCTTGAACTATTTGGAAAAAAAGATATAAAAATAACTAAAAACTTGTTGAAAAATAAGGAAGTGATTCAATTATAAATAAAGATTTCTAGACATATTGCAATGAGGTGGCGACTTGTTCAGGGTGTACCCCGCCTTCTGCCCGATTGTAGCTAAGATAGGCACCAGTGACCCCAAAGGGAATAAGCGGTAGAAAATGGATGGTATATATACTCCTCCCCTCTTAACCACGCCCCCCACCTCCCGAAATCGGAGGTCTCAAGGTTGGCAAGTATTGTTATAACTGTCGAATGATCGAGGGCGAGTTCTTGATTTCTTATGTGGGTTTATTGTTAGGCAGTTTCATTACGTCCTCCCAGCGCGGTAACAACACACAACAACAGCAGTCACGTTTTTGTCTACCGTACAGCAGTTTGTCTGCCGTAAACAGCAATGTCGTGACACTCTTGAACAGGACTATACTGCCACCTACTGTACATGCATATATGGCAATAACATCTACGGCAGTGGTCACCAACCTTTTTTAAGAAATGTGCCCCCTGTGAGCATTTTTTTAATTCAAGTACCCCCTAGTCAGAGCAAAGCATTTTTGGTTGAAAAAAAAAAAAAGATAAAGGAAGTAAAATACAGCACTATGTCCTCAGTTTCTGATTTATTAAATTGTATAACAGTGCAAAATATTGCTCATTTGTAGTGGTCTTTCTTGAACTATTTGGAAAAAAAAGATATAAAAATAACTAAAAACTTGTTGAAAAATAAAGAAGTGATTCAATTATAAATAAAGATTTCTTCACATACTGCGATGAGATGGCGACTTTTTCAGGGTGTAACCCGCCTGATTGTAGCTGAGATAGGCACCAGCGACCCCAAAGGGAATAAGCGGTAGGAAATGGATGGTATATATACTCCTCCCCTCTTAACCACACCCCTGACCACGCCCCCCAGCTCCCAAAATCGGAGGTCTCAAGGTTGGCAAGTATAGTTACAACTGTAGAATGATCGAGGACGAGTTCTTGGTTCCTTATGTGGGTTTATTGTTAGGCCGTTTCATTAACGTCCTCCCAGCGCGGTAACAACACACAACAACAGCAGTCACATTTTCGTCTACCGTAAAGCAGTTCGTCTGCCGTAAACAGCAATGTCGTGACACTCTTGAACAGGACAATACTGCCATCTACTGTACATGCATATGTGACAATAACATCTACGGCAGGGGTCGCCAACCTTTTTTCAGAGATGTGCCCCCTCTGAACATTTTTTTAATTCAAGTACCCCCTAATCAGAGCAAAGCATTTTTGGTTGAAAAAAAAACAAAACATAAAGGAAGTAAAATACAGCACTATGTCATCAGTTTCTGATTTATCCATCCTTCCATCCATTTTCTACCGCTTATTCCCTTTCGGGGTTGCGGGGGGCGCTGGTGCCTATCTCAGCTACAATCGGGCGGAAGGCAGGGTACACCCTGGACAAGTCGCCACCTCATCGCAGGGCCAGTTTCTGATTTATTAAATTGTTAAATTGTAAAACAGTGCAAAAATATTGCTCATTTGTAGTGGTCTTTCTTGAACTATTTGGAAAAAAAGATATAAAAATAACTAAAAACTTGTTGAAAAATAAGGAAGTGATTCAATTATAAATAAAGATTTCTACACATACTGCAATGAGGTGGCGACTTGTTCAGGGTGTACCCCGCCTTCCGCCCGATTGTAGCTGAGATAGGCACCAGCGACCCCGAAGGGAATAAGCGGTAGAAAATGGATGGTATATATACTCCTCCCCTCTTAACCACACCCCTGACCACGCCCCCCACCTCCCGAAATCGGAGGTCTCAAGGTTGGCAAGTATAGTTACAACTGTAGAATGATCGAGGACGAGTTCTTGGTTTCTTATGTGGGTTTATTGTTAGGCAGTCTCATTAATATCTTCCTAGCGCGGTAACAACACACAACAACAGCAGTCAAGTTTTCGTCTACCGTAAAGCAGTTTGTCTGCCGTAAACAGCAATGTCGTGACACTCTTAAACAGGACAATACTGCCACCTGCTGTACACGCATATGTGACAATAACATCTACGGCAGTGGTTCTCAACCTTTTTGAAACCAAGAGCTACTTCTTGGGTGCTGATTAGGGCTACCAGTTTGATACACACTTAAATAAATTGCCAGAATTAACCAATTTGCTCAATTAACCTTTAACTCTGTTATTATTAATAATTAATGATGGAAACACTCATCTTAATGATTTCTCACAGTAAAAAATATATTTTCGATGTCATGTTTTGAATAGGTTCAAATCCAATCTGCACTTTTCTAGCTGTAAATAAACTCCTCCCCTCTTAGCCACGCCCCCACCTCCCAAAATCGGAGGTGTCAAGGTTGGCAAGTATGACCTCATGCAGCATGTTGACTAAAAGCCCCCACGGGAGTCCAGACCTCCCTAAATCCCAGCTTTGATGCGAAAACAGACGCGTTTTAATCAAAAAGGAGGCATGTGCCGCGCTAAATAATGCACGTCAATAAATAATAGATGATTGATTTCACCGTCAGATGCTCACACCGGAAAGTGCTGGAAATAATGGGGATCGATAAGGAGTGCGTCGTTTTTATGACGCACTTGATGGCTTGTTGTTTGATTTGTGTGTGTGTGTGTGTGTGTGTGTGTGTGTGTGTGTGTGTGTGTGTGTGTGTGTGAGGTGCAAACACATTAGTTGGGACTGAGTGCACTTGTTCCCTGCTACTACATTCTCTCAACACTTTTTTTTTTTTTTTGTTCCAGCGACCCTCTCATCGGTCCATGGCAGGGGTGTCCAAACTTTATCCACTGAGGGCCACACACTGAAAAATCAAGGCAAGTGGGGCCCATTTTTATATTTTTTTATTTTAAATAACAATACAGTATATGTATAAAAAATATACATTTCGGTGTCCACTCAGGTTTGATCCCAGGGACCCCAAAGGGTTTGGGTCAAAAAAATGTTAAAAATATGTCATTTTTCAGTATTATTATTCAAGTTTTAAATCTCTAGATCAGGGGTCGCCCGCTGGCCTGTTCTAAAAAATAGCTCAAATAGAAGCACTTACCAGTGAGCTGCCTACATTTAAAAAAAAAAAATTATTTACTAGCAAGCTGGTCTTGCTTTGCTCAACATTTTTAATTCTAAGAGAGACAAAACTCAAATAGAATTTGAAAATCCAAGAAAATATTTTAAAGACTTGGTCTTCACTTGTTTAAAAAAATTCATTTATTTTTTTTACTTTGCTTCTTATAACTTTTAGAAAGAAAATTTTAGAGAAAAAATACAACCTTAAAAATGATTTTAGGATTTTTAAACACACCTTTTTTACTTTTTAAATTCCTTCCTCTTCTTTCCTGACAATTTAAATCAATTTTCAAGTAAATTCATTTTTTTTTATTGTAAAGAATAATACATTTTAGCTTCTGTTTTTTCAAAGAAGAATTTAAATCAATGTTCAAGTATTTTTTATTTATTTATTGTAAATAATAATAAATACAATTTAATTTAATTCTTTATTTTAGGTTCTGTTTTTTCAAAGAAGAATATTAGTGAAATATTTCTTCAAACTTATTATGAATAAAATAAAAAATATATATATTTTTGCAAATTTAAAAAAATCTGTAGGATTAAAATTTAAATCTTATTTCAAAGTCTTTTGAAGTTCTTTTAAAGTTTTTGTTCTGGAAAATCTAGAAGAAATAATGATTTGTCTTTGTTAGAAATATATTTGTTATATATTCTAGCAAAGTGCAAATTGGATTTTAACCTATTTAAAACATGTCATCAAAATTCTAAAAAAATAATCTTAAAAACAGGAAAAATTACTAATGATGTTCCATAAATTCTTTTTTTAATTTTTTCCATAAGATTCCAATTAGCTAGTTTTTCTCTTCTTTTTTTCGGTAGAATTTTGAATTTTTCAGAGTCGAAATTGAAGATAAACTATGTTTGAAAATTAAATTTTCATTTTTTTCCCCGTTAAATTAATTTTTTTCCATAATTTTTCTCTGCAAAAAAACTTCTGTAGAAAGAAATAAAATGTATGACGGACAGAAATACCCTTTTTTTTTTGACATTTATCTGTTTCTATATATATTTATTATGAGAAATCATTAAGATGATCTGTGTTTCCACAAAGACAAATATAATTAATTATTAACAATAACATACAGTTAAAGGTAAATTGAGCAAATTTTTTCTGGCAATTTATTTAAGTGTGTATCAAACTGGTAGCCCTTGGCATTAATCAGTACCCAAGAATTAGCTCTTGGTTTCAAAAAGGGGCTAGATGTTATTGTCACATATGCATGTACAGTAGATGGCAGTATAGTCCTGTTTAAGAGTGTCACAATATTGCTGTTTACGGCAGACAAACTGCATTACGGTAGACGAAAATGTGACTGCTGTTGTTGTGTGTTGTTACCACGCTGGGAGGATGTTAATGAAACTGCCTAACAATAAACCCACATAAGAAACCAAGAACTGACCTCTGATCTAGATCAACATTAGGTCTATCCGTCAATTTAATGAGTCTAAAGATTTAAGTTGTATGCTCTTTTTGTCACAAAAAAAAACGTTTTTTTTATGGAAAAATCACTAAATATGCAATATTTTCACTCAATAATTTCTTTAAGTGGAATATTAGAGATTATATAATAATTGGAGCATTAAAAATATCAATAACTCATAACACCATTGATTTTAATTATTTTTTTAGCAATGACATTAAAAAAACAAATCACACTAAAATTATTGGGGATCCAAAAGGGTCCTACTCATTAAAGTGTTAAAAAATAAATTATACATTTTTTTACTGTTTACTTTTAACACAATAATCTCGAGATCAACTTCAGATCCATCTGTCTATTATAAGTTTTATTGTTGTTTATGTTTGTTCATATTAGGCCCTTCTTTAAAAAAAAAACAGCTCAGTTTTTTATTTGGCAAACACAAAATATGCAACATTTTCCCCCCAAAAAATATTTCTCATGACGTAATTTTAGCCTCAAATAGGTCAATAATTCATAATGACAATGATTTTGATTCATTATTATGTTTTAAAGAAAGAAACAGCCTGCATGGCAGCTTCGTGTTATTAGAGTCAACATTGCAACATTTTCTTGTTACATTTCACCTGTTTGCTCTTTTTACGTCTTAAAAATGTTTCAATCGTATTTTTAAAATGTGCTGTGGGGCCGTTAAAAAATGGCCCCCGGGCCGCACTTTGGACCCCCCTAGTCTATGGAATGGTGGTAAGTACACCTCTGCATCGCATTGTATCCTTTTTATAACGAGAGAAAACAGCACACCGTTTAGTCCTCATCTCTCATGGTAGTCACAGTTAAAGTGAGCACTATAAGTAAACGTTTACATATTTTAGTACAGCAAAAAAAAAAAAATGGTTGTAAGTACACCTCTGCATCGCATTGTATCCTTTTTAAAACGAAAAGAAAACAGCACACCCGTTTCACCTAATCTCTCATGGTAGTCACAGAGGTGAGCATTATACATACGCTTTTACATATTTTATTACGGGAAAAAAAATGGTTGTAAGTACACTTCTGCATCGCATTGTATCCTTTTTAAAACTGAAACAAAACAACACACCCATTTTTCCTCGTCTCTCATGGTAGTCACAGTGAAGGTGAGCACTATAAGTACACTTTTACATATTTTAGTATGGGAAAAAAATGGTTGTAAGTACACCTCTGCATTGTATCGTATCCTTTTTAAAACGGAAACAAAACAGCACACCGGTTTCACTTATTCTCTCATGGTAGTCACAGTGAAGGTAAATGGTAAAAGGGTTATACTAGTATAGCGCTTTTCTACCTTCAAGGTACTTAAAGCGCTTTGACACTATTTCCACAGGTGAGCACTTTACATATTTTAGTACAGCAAAAAAAAAATTGTTGTAAGTACACCTCTGCATCGCATTGTATCCTTTTTAAAAGGAAAGCAAACAGCACACCGTTTTTTTTCTTCATCTCTCATGGTAGTCACAGTGGAGGTGAGCACTTTACATACGCTTTTACATATTTTATTACAGAAAAAAAAAATGGGTGTAAGTACACCTCTGCATCGCATTGTATCCTTTTTAAAACGAAAGAAAACAGCACACCGGTTTGTCCTCATCTCTCATGGTAGTCACGGTGAAAGTGAGCACTATAAGTAAACGTTTACATATTTTAGTACAGCAAAAAAAATGGTTATAAGTACACCTCTGCATCGCATTGTATCCTTTTTAAAACAAAAACAAAACAGCATACCGTTTTTTCCTCGTCTCTCATTGTAGTCACAGTTAAGGTGAGCACTTTACATACGCTTTTACATATTTTAGTATGGAAAAATATTTTTGTTGTAAGTACACCTCTGCATCGCATTGTATCCTTTTTAAAACAGAAACAAAACAGCACACTGTTTTTTCTTCATCTCTCATGGTAGTCACAGAGGAGGTGAGCACTTTACATACGCTTTTACATATTTTATTACGGCAAAAAAAATAGTTGTAAGTACACTTCTGCATCGCATTGTATCCTTTTTAAAACAAAAAGAAAACTGCACACCCGTTTTTCCTCATCTCTCATGGTAGTCACAGTGAAGGTGAGCACTATATATAGCGTTTTACATATTTTAGTACGGCAAAAAAAATGGTTGTAAGTACACCTCTGCATCGCATTGTATCCTTTTTAAAACTGAAACAAAACAGCACACTGTTTTTCCTCGTCTCTCATTGTAGTCACAGTTAAGGTGAGCACTTTACATACGCTTTTACATATTTTAGTACGGCAAAAAAAAAAAAGGTTGTAAGTTCACCTCTGTATCGCATTGTATCCTTTTTAAAACAAAAAGAAAACTGCACACTGGTTTTTCCTCATCTCTCATTGTAGTCACAGTTAAGGTGAGCACTTTACATACGCTTTTACATATTTTAGTATGGAAAAATGTTTTTGTTGTAAGTACACCTCTGCATCGCATCGTGTCACTTTTAAAACAAAAATAAAACAGCACTTTTTTTCCTCGTCTCTCATTGTAGTCACAGTTAAAGTGAGCACTATATATACCGTTTTACATATTTTAGTACGGCAAAAAAAATAGTTGTAAGTACACTTCTGCATCGCATTGTATCCCTATTAAAACGAAAGAAAACAGCACACCGGTTTGTCCTCATCTCTCATGGTAGTCACGGTGAAAGTGAGCACTATAAGTAAACGTTTACATATTTTAGTACAGCAAAAAAAAAAATGGTTGTAAGTACACCTCTGCATTGCATTGTATCCTTTTTAAAACAAAAACAAAACAGCATACCGTTTTTTTCCTCATCTCTCATTGTAGTCACAGTTAAGGTGAGCACTTTACATACGCTTTTACATATTTTAGTATGGAAATTTTTTTTTGTTGTAAGTACACTTCTGCATCGCATTGTATCCTTTTTAAAACAGAAACAAAACAGCACACTGGTTTTTCTTCATCTCTCATGGTAGTCACAGAGGAGGTGAGCACTTTACATACGCTTTTACATATTTTATTACTGCAAAAAAAATAGTTGTAAGTACACCTCTGCATCGCATTGTATCCTTTTTAAAACGAAAGAAAACAGCACACCCGTTTTTCCTCATCTCTCATGGTAGTCACAGTGAAAGTGAGCACTATAAGTAAACGTTTACATATTTTAGTACAGCAAAAGAAAAAATGGTTGTAAGTACACCTCTGCATCGCATTGTATCCTTTTTAAAACTGAAACAAAACAGCACACTGTTTTTTCCTCGTCTCTCATGGTAGTCACAGTTAAGGTGAGCACTATATATACCGTTTTACATATTTTAGTACAGCAAAAAATAATAATAATGGTTGTAAGTACACCTCTGCATCGCATTGTATCCTTTTTAAAACAAAAAGAAAACTGCACACCCGTTTTTCCTCATCTCTCATGGTAGTCACAGTGAAAGTGAGCACTATAAGTAAACGTTTACATATTTTAGTACAGCAAAAAAAATGGTTATAAGTACACCTCTGCATCGCATTGTATCATTTTTAAAACTGAAACAAAACAGCACATTGTTTTTTCCTCGTCTCTCATTGTAGTCACAGTTAAGGTGAGCACTTTACATACGCTTTTACATATTTTAGTATGGAAAAATGTTTTTGTTGTAAGTACACCTCTGCATCGCATTGTGTCACTTTTAAAACAAAAATAAAACAGCACTTTTTTTCCTCGTCTCTCATTGTAGTCACAGTTAAAGTGAGCACTATATATACCGTTTTACATATTTTAGTACGGCAAAAAAAAAAAATGGTTGTAAGTACACCTCTGTATCGCATTGTATCCTTTTTAAAACAAAAAGAAAACTGCACACCCGTTTTTCCTCGTCTCTCATGGTAGTCACAGTTAAGGTGAGCACTATACATACCGTTTTACATATTTTAGTACAGCAAAAAAAAAATCATGTTCCAGGAGGTCATTGAATCGCACCCCTCCCAGCAACCCCCCCACGCTATTTGAGAAGGACTGATTTATTCAATACATTAAATTTGGTTCTGATCGTCACCTTACGACAATTACATAATGACAAGAGTCTAAGGACATAAAAAATTTGGATGTTTCATGAATTGCCTTCGCAGGTTACATTCCTTTTGAGACTTAGCGTACTTAAACCTCTAAAGGCCTAGCGGCCACATGCGTGGACATCACCTTTTAGCTCTTATTTCCAAAATGGTGTACACTACTGAATTGGGGTCTTATGGCCGCTTATGTGGACACTTAATACTGCCATCTGGTGGTGTCAGAAGAGTATAACATCCAATGGAATATGGAGGGAAAAAAAAGTGTGAAAATAAGAATTAACATGTCACTATAAACATGAAGTACATGTTTGTTACTTATGGACTGAGTACATCATATCAAAAGATGATTTTTAGTTTTTTATTCTGATTAGGGTCCAATAAGCCCAACTAGCAAAGAGAAATAAAATAAAAAAGCATGCAAACAACTTAATTTAGAAAGTAAACACATCGGCTTTCATGCCGCACTGTCAATAAATTCCTTATTCCGCCCTCGCTACTCGATAGTTAACAGCACGAAGAAACAGAAGCTCCAGAAGTTTTGTCGGGGATGGATTTTCCTTCCTTTTCAATTAAGATTGTCAGACTTCAAATATTGACATTACAAAAATAAGGGGGTCCATTATGTATTTTACATTATTAAAATAGAAACATACAACTTTATATGTTTACGCATATAGAACGTAAACAAAATCTACACGTATGATGTATGTGTCATCACAATTAAATCTAAGGTGTAAGCATTATTGCCCTCTACTGGTCAAATTTAGCACTTCAAGCTCTGATTGTTACTCTTCGACAAGAAAACAACACAACCACGAATACAAAAGACTTCACAAAGTCATAGTTTCGATACAAAACAGACTAAAAATCTTTATACACAATATCTACTTAGAAAGATTTGACCACGTTTCACGATGAATCTTACACGTCTGAATTTCTACCGTTTTTGCTTCTCTGTGCAAATGTGTCCGTCACTTAAAGGGTCTGACAGGAAACAAAGAATCAGAACGTTCATGCTTTTGTTTCCCGGTGGTCGATAAAAGTCAGATTTTTTGCAATTTACTTGGATTTTTTTTCCCAGGGTTGATTGAGTAGTTGTCTTCTACTCACCCCACTGCTGCTTCATTGACACAAATGCCTCGCTGTCATTTGTGGTTTTATTAGGAAAGATTTTGTTGACATGGTCCTTGGTCAAAAGGCTCAACCAGGCAGATCCAAAAGTTCACCAATAAGCCACGAGGATGTCACCAAAGGCCGCAAATCAGAAGGCAAAAAGGACATGAAAACAAGAAGAAAACATCAAGAACACAAAAGGAGGATGCACCAGAGTGCAGATTTGCACGGAGCGGACATTGGCCGGGGGCTAGTGGGCAGCCTAGGACGGAGTCGGCTCTCCTGGTTGCACTTCAGAGGACATCCCTGTGTACAGTAAGTGGGTGTTTAAATTATGTATTATTTATTGCGCTTTTTTTTGGTTTGTTGTAGTTTTATTTTTGTAGTTGTAAGTAGAAATGGTGCCGCTGACACAGCAGCTAGTTTCATGTTTTTTTACCTAATTTGTTGTGGAGTTTTTTTTAACCTGCACCACAACCACACAATTTACCCATTCTGTGTTGTAGTAAGTCGACTCTATCCTGTCCTAATCTCCATAGAAAATGTTCATATCACGGGTGTCCACAAAAAAAAAATAGATTTTCTAATGAATCGCGATTATTAATCGATTAAAAACTAAAATTATTAAAAAATTGTAGGGAATATATTTATAAATATGTATATGTATGTGTATGTAGGTGTGGGAAAAATCACAAGACTACTTCGTCTCTACAGAACTGTTTCATGAGGGGTTCCCTCAATCATCAGGAGATTGTGGCGGCATGTTGAAATGATTTCACTGCGCTTGTTGAGGGATGATAGATCTGGATGATATATAATAAACAGTTTTTCTTTTAAGCATAGGTTGCATCTTTTATTACCACTGTTGTAAGGTGTGCTGGATGCAAGAATCTGCCATGTTATTGAATATTCAACATTATTGTCTTTGAGGTTCCAAATATGCTTGCTGAGTTCTGTAGAATTCCGCAAAGTCTGGTTTCTTTAGAAAGTCTGGTTTCTTTAATGACACTGGCACCCAGAGTCATTAAAAAAAAGTATTTATTTTGAATTAAGAATAGTTTTGAATCTATTCTGAATCAAATCGTTACCCCCAAGAATGGAATCGTGTGGTGCCCAAACAATCACAGCCCTTGTAATTTTCTATTCCTCCATGAAAATAAAGCTAATGTAAGGGACACTTTTGATACTTTTACTTTTGTAAACCAACCCGTGTGCTTGGAGTCATTATTACCTAATATGCAATTTATTTTTTATCCCATATTTGTTCCCACTACCGCACCTTAAATTAGAGTCCTTAATCTCGTTATATGCAAATATAATGACAATAAAGTCCATTCTATTCTATTTTTAAGTTGTACAAACGGCAAAAACGTTCACGCTTTGGACATATTTGAAGCCTTGCTTATCTTTGTAATGCATCCAGGAACAAAACGAAAAGGTTTCACTCAGCTCAAATGTTCTGTAATGTTCATACTTCCTTTAAACAGACCGCACATCAGCGACTTCCCGCGAGGGACGTCAAGAGTTCTCCTCCGCCGCTCTTCTAAGTCATCTCTGTGTCGGCCGCAGCAGCCTCTTCCTGCTCGGGATCGCCGGGTAACAGTTGTGAGATGGTCTGGATGAGATCCTCGATCTGTTCCTCCGACAGACGCTCCTCGCTCTCCTCCACCATCTGAGCCAGCAAAACCACGTGAGTGTTCCGCCGTAATGTTAACAAAATGTAGAGCTCGGGCGTATTTTAATTTTCCTGAGGGAACTCTCCTGAAGGAATCAATAAAGTACTATCTATCTATCTACTAACCCCGTTTCCATATGAGTTGGGAAATTTGTGTTCGATGTAAATATGAACAGAATACAATGATTTGCAAATCCTTTTCAAGCCATATTCAGTTGAATATGCTACAAAGACAACATGTTTGATGTTCAAACTGATACACGTGACAAAGAAGTTGGGAAAGGTGGCAATAAATACTGATAAAGTTGAGGAATGCTCATCAAACACTTATTAGGAACATCCCACAGGTGTGCAGGATAAGGTGGGTGCCATGATTGGGTATAAAAACAGCTTCCCAAAAACCGCTCAGTCTTTCACAAGAAAGGATGGGGCGAGGTACACCCCTTTGTCCACAACTGCGTGAGCAAATAGTCAAACCGTTTAAGAACAACCTTTCTCAAAGTGCAATTGCAAGAAATTTAGGGATTTCAACATCTACGCTCCATAATATTATCAAAAGGTTCAGAGAATCTGGCCGGAAACCAACATTGAATGACCGTGACCTTCCATCCCTCAGACGGCACTGTATCAAAAACCGACATCAATCTCTAAAGGATATCACCACATGGGCTCCGCAACACTTCAGAAAACCACTGTCACTAAATACAGTTTGTCACTACATCTGTAAGTGCAAGTTAAAGCTCTACTATGCAAAGCGAAAGCCATTTATCAACAACATCCAGAAACGCCGCCGGCTTCTATGGGCCCGAGATCATCTTAGATGGACTGATGCAAAGTGGAAAAGTGTCCACATTTCAAATTGTTTTTGGAAATATTCGACATTGTGTCAAAGGGGAAGCGAACCACCAAGACTGTTATCGACACAAAGTTCAAAAGCCAGCATGTGTGATGGTATGGGGGTGCATTAGTGCCCAAGGCATGGGTAACTTACACATCTGTGAAGGCACCATTAATGCTGAAAGGTACATACAGGTTTTGGAACAACATATACTGCCATCTAAGCGCCGTCTTTTTCATGGACGCCCCTGCTTATTTCAGCAAGACAATGCCAAGCCACATTCAGCACGTGTTTGTAAAAAAAAAGAGTGCGGGTACTTTCCTGGTCCGCCTGCAGTCCAGACCTGTCTCCCATCGTACACATTATGAAGCGTAAAATACGACAGCGGAGACCCCGGACTGTTGAAGGACTGAAGCTCTACATAAAACAAGAACGGGAAATAATTCCACTTTCAAAGCTTCAACAATTAGTTTCCTCAGTTCCCAAACGTTTATTGAGTGTTGTTAAAAGAAAAGGTGGTGAACATGCCCTTTCCCAACTACTTTGGCACGTGTCGCAGCCATGAAATTCTAAGTTAATTATTATTTGCAAAAACAAATAAAGTTTATTAGTTTGAACATCAAATATGTTGTCTTTGTAGCATATTCAACTGAATATGGGTTGAAAATGATTTTCAAATCATTGTATTCTGTTTATATTTACATCTAACCTACTCGGTGGCCTAGTGGGTAGAGTGTCCGCCCTGAGATCGGTAGGTCGTGAGTCATACCAAAGACTATAAAAATGGGACCCATTACCTCCCTGCTTGGCACTAAGGGTTGGAATTGGTGGTTAAATCGCCAAAAATGATTCCCGGGCGTGGCACCGCTGCTGCCCACTGCTCCCCTCACCTCCCAGGGGGTGATCAAAGGTGATGGGTCAAATGCAGAGAATAATTTTGCCACACCTAGCGTGTGTGTGTGTGTGTGTGTGTGTGTGTGTGTGTGTGTGTGTGCGTGTGTGTGCGACAATCATTGGTACTTTTAACTTTTCAACACAATTTCCCAACTCATGTGGAAACGGGGTTTGTATGTATGTATGTGTGTGTGTGTGTGTGTGTGAGACAATCATTGGTACTTTAACTTTTCAACACAATTTCCCAACTCATGTGGAAACGGGGTTTGTATGTATGTATGTGTGTGTGTGTGTGTGTGTGAGACAATCATTGGTACTTTAACTTTTCAACACAATTTCCCAACTCATGTGGAAACGGGGTTTGTATGTATGTATGTGTGTGTGTGTGTGTGTGTGTGTGTGTGTGTGTGTGTGTGTGTGTGTGTGTGTGTGTGTGTGTGTGCGTGCGATGACGTCACCTCTAACAGGAACATAACAAGAATGGGAAAGAATTCCACTTTCAAAGCTTCAACAATTAGTTTCCTCAGTTCCCAAATGTTTATTGAGTGTTGTTAAAAGAAAAGGTGGTGAACATGCCCTTTCCCAACTACTTTGGCACGTGTCGCAGCCATGAAATTCTAAGTTAATGATTATTTGCACAAAAAAAAAAAAGGTTTATGAGTTTGAACATCAAATATCTTGTCTTTGTAGTGCAATTTAATTGAATATGGGTTGAAAAGGATTTGCAAATCATTGTATTCTGTTTATATTTACATCTAACACAATTTCCCAACTCATGTGGAAATGGGGTTTGTATGTATGTGTGTGTGTGTGTGTGTGTGTGTGCGATGACGTCACCTCTAACAGGAACATAACAAGAATGGGAAAGAATTCCACTTTCAAAGCTTCAACGATTAGTTTCCTCAGTTCCCAAATGTTTATTGAGTGTTGTTAAAAGAAAAGGTGGTGAACATGCCCTTTCCCAACTACTTTGGCACGTGTCGCAGCCATGAAATTCTAAGTTAATGATTATTTGCACAAAAAAAAAAAAGGTTTATGAGTTTGAACATCAAATATCTTGTCTTTGTAGTGCCATTTAATTGAATATGGGTTGAAAAGCATTTGCAAATCATTGTATTCTGTTTATATTTACATCAAACACAATTTCCCAACTCATGTGGAAACGGGGTTTGTATGTGTGTGTGTGTGTGTGTGCGATGACGTCACCTCTAACAGGAACATAACAAGAATGGGAAAGAATTCCACTTTCAAAGCTTCAACGATTAGTTTCCTCAGTTCCCAAATGTTTATTGAGTGTTGTCAAAAGAAAAGGTGGTGAACATGCCCTTTCCCAACTACTTTGGCACGTGTCGCAGCCATGAAATTCTAAGTTAATGATTATTTGCACAAAAAAAAAAAGGTTTATGAGTTTGAACATCAAATATCTTGTCTTTGTAGTGCAATTTAATTGAATATGGGTTGAAAATGATTTGCAAATCATTGTATTCTGTTTATATTTACATCTAACACAATTTCCCAACTCATGTGGAAACGGGGTTTGTATGTATGTATGTGTGTGTGTGTGTGTGTGTGTGTGTGTGCGATGACGTCACCTCTAACAGGAACATAACAAGAATGGGAAAGAATTCCACTTTCGAAGCTTCAACAATTAGTTTCCTCAGTTCCCAAAGGTTTATTGAGTGTTGTTAAAAGAAAAGGTGGTGAACATGCCCTTTCCCAACTACTTTGGCACGTGTCGCAGCCATGAAATTCTAAGTTAATGATTATTTGCACAAAAAAAAAAGGTTTATGAGTTTGAACATCAAATATCTTGTCTTTGTAGTGCAATTTAATTGAATATGGGTTGAAAAGGATATGCAAATCATTGTATTCTGTTTATATTTACATCTAACACAATTTCCCAACTCATGTGGAAACGGGGTTTGTATGTGTGTGTGTGTGTGTGTGTGTGTGTGTGTGTGTGTGTGTGTGTGCGATGACGTCACCTCTAACAGGAACATAACAAGAATGGGAAAGAATTCCACTTTCAAAGCTTCAACGATTAGTTTCCTCAGTTCCCAAATGTTTATTGAGTGTTGTTAAAAGAAAAGGTGGTGAACATGCCCTTTCCCAACTACTTTGGCACGTGTCGCAGCCATGAAATTCTAAGTTAATGATTATTTGCACAAAAAAAAAAAAGGTTTATGAGTTTGAACATCAAATATCTTGTCTTTGTAGTGCAATTTAATTGAATATGGGTTGAAAATGATTTGCAAATCATTGTATTCTGTTTATATTTACATCAAACACAATTTCCCAACTCATATGGAAACAGGGTTTGTACCATCTCTCTATCTAGCGAGTGCAAATGCGACATATTTACTCACGAGCTGCATCTCCACTGCGGTCTGTGGTCTGTGGTTCATGAGCTGCAGTTTCTCGGCCCTGGCGATAAACACACAAGACCTCTCACGTGACATTTGTGTACGACTCATCTTTTCAATTCAGGAATGAAGCTTTTTTCGACTGACTTTGTCAGCTTCTGGTGCTTCATGGAGGACAGGAACTCCTTGACCATCTCCGGACTCTGTCGGCTGCACGGCATCTGGGACAAGTACTTCAGCGTCTGCGAAGCGGGGGGGGGGGGGCGGGGGGTGAGACGAGTGCGACTTCCTGCTGAGGGAGGAGGATGTTGTTGCACTCACCTCATACATGATGGTGTTGAGATTCTGATGCCCCGTGCTGTGTTTGCTCTTGCTGTCCTTCCTCTGTTCCTTCAGGTCGGTCAGCAGCTTGAACACCTGGCGCGCATTTTATTCAACCCTGACCTCGTTTATTCATTTCAAAATACAAACCCGCCAAAACCGGTGAAGTTGCCACGTTGTGTAAAATGGTAAATAAAAACAGAATTACATTCCGTTGAATAGACCTCAAAGACAAGATACTTAACGTTCGAACGTATTTTTTTTCAAATATTAGCTCATTCGGAATTTGATGCCTGCAACATGTTACGAAAAAGCTGGCACAAGTGGCAAAAAAGACTAAAAAAGTCGAGGAATGCTCATCAAACGCTTATTTGGAACATCCCGCATGTGAACAGGTTAATTGGGTGCCGTGATTGGGTATAAAAGCAGCTTCCATGCAATGCTCAGTCATTCACAAAAAAGGATGGGGCGAGTTTCACCACTTTGTCAACAAATGCGTGGACATATTGTCCAACAGTTCAAGAACAACATTTCTCAACAAGCTATTGCAAGGAATTTAGGGATTTTACCATCTACGGTCCGTAATGTCATCAAAAGGTTCAGAGAATCCAGAGAAATCACTGCACGCGACATTGAATGCCCGTGACCTCAAAACGCGACATCAGTGTGGAAAGGATATCACCACAAGGGCTCAGGAACACTTCAGAAAACCACTGTCGGCAACTACAGTTTGTCGCTACATCTGTAAGTGGAAGTTAAAACCCTTCTATGCAAAGCGAAAGCCATTTATCAACAACACCCAGAGACGCTGTTGGCTTTGCTTTGCCCAAGCTCATCTAAGATGGACTGATGCAAAGTGTAAAAGTGTTCTGTGGTCTCACGAGTCCACATAAAACCACTTTCAGTAACTACAGTTTGTCGCTACATCTGTAAGTGGAAGTTAAAACTCTTCTATGCAAAGCGAAAGCCATTTATCAACAACACCCAGAGACGCTGTTGGCTTTACTTTGCCCAAGCTCATCTAAGATGGACTGATGCAAAGTGTAAAAGTGTTCTGTGGTCTCACGAGTCCACATAAAACCACTGTCAGTAACTACAGTTTGTTGCTACATCTGTAAGTGGAAGTTAAAACCCTTCTATGCAAAGCGAAAGCCATTTATCAACAACACCCAGAGACGCTGTTGGCTTTGCTTTGCCCAAGCTCATCTAAGATGGACTGATGCAAAGTGTAAAAGTGTTCTGTGGTCTCACGAGTCCACATAAAACCACTGTCAGTAACTACAGTTTGTGGCTACATCTGTAAGTGGAAATTAAAACTCTTCTATGCAAAGCGAAAGCCATTTATCAACAACACCCAGAGACGCTGTTGGCTTTGCTTTGCCCAAGCTCATCTAAGATGGACTGATGCAAAGTGTGAAAGTGTTCTGTGGTCTCACGAGTCCACATAAAACCACTGTCAGTAACTACAGTTTGTCGCTACATCTGTAATTGGAAGTTAAAACTCTTCTATGCAAAGCGAAAGCCATTTATCAACAACACCCAGGGACGCTGTTGGCTTTACTTTGCCCAAGCTCATCTAAGATGGACTGATACAAAGTGTAAAAGTGTTCTGTGGTCTCACGAGTCCACATAAAACCACTGTCAGTAACTACTGTTTGTCGCTACATCTGTAAGTGGAAGTTAAAACCCTTCTATGCAAAGCGAAAGCCATTTATCAACAACACCCAGAGACGCTGTTGGCTTTGCTTTGCCCAAGCTCATCTAAGATGGACTGATACAAAGTGTAAAAGTGTTCTGTGGTCTCACGAGTCCACATAAAACCACTGTCAGTAACTACAGTTTGTCGCTACATCTGTAAGTGGAAATTAAAACTCTTCTATGCAAAGCGAAAGCCATTTATCAACAACACCCAGAGACGCTGTTGGCTTTGCTTTGCCCAAGCTCATCTAAGATGGACTGATACAAAGTGTAAAAGTGTTCTGTGGTCTCACGAGTCCACATAAAACCACTGTCAGTAACTACATCTGTAAGTGGAAATTAAAACTCTTCTATGCAAAGCGAAAGCCATTTATCAACAACACCCAGAGACGCTGTTGGCTTTGCTTTGCCCAAGCTCATCTAAGATGGACTGATGCAAAGTGTAAAAGTGTTCTGTGGTCTCACGAGTCCACATAAAACCACTGTCAGTAACTATAGTTTGTCGCTACATCTGTAAGTGGAAGTTAAAACTCTTCTATGCAAAGCGAAAGGCATTTATCAACAACACCCAGAGACGCTGTTGGCTTTGCTTTGCCCAAGCTCATCTAAGATGGACTGATGCAAAGTGTAAAAGTGTTCTGTGGTCTCACGAGTCCACATAAAACCACTGTCAGTAACTACAGTTTGTCGCTACATCTGTAAGTGGAAATTAAAAATCTTCTATGCAAAGCGAAAGCCAGTTATCAACAACACCCAGAGACGCTGTTAGCTTTGCTTTGCCCAAGCTCATCTAAGATGGACTGATACAAAGTGTAAAAGTGTTCTGTGGTCTCACGAGTCCACATAAAACCACTGTCAGTAACTACAGTTTGTCGCTACATCTGTAAGTGGAAATTAAAAATCTTCTATGCAAAGCGAAAGCCATTTATCAACAACACCCAGGGACGCTGTTGGCTTTGCTTTGCCCAAGCTCATCTAAGATGGACTGATACAAAGTGTAAAAGTGTTCTGTGGTCTCACGAGTCCACATAAAACCACTGTCAGTAACTACAGTTTGTCGCTACATCTGTAAGTGAAAGTTAAAACTCTTCTATGCAAAGCGAAAGCCATTTATCAACAACACCCAGAGACGCTGTTGGCTTTGCTTTGCCCAAGCTCATCTAAGATGGACTGATGCAAAGTGTAAAAGTGTTCTGTGGTCTCACGAGTCCACATAAAACCACTGTCAGTAACTACAGTTTGTCGCTACATCTGTAAGTGGAAGTTAAAACTCTTCTATGCAAAGCGAAAGGCATTTATCAACAACACCCAGAGACGCTGTTGGCTTTGCTTTGCCCAAGCTCATCTAAGATGGACTGATACAAAGTGTAAAAGTGTTCTGTGGTCTCACGAGTCCACATAAAACCACTGTCAGTAACTACAGTTTGTCGCTACATCTGTAAGTGGAAGTTAAAACTCTTCTATGCAAAGCGAAAGCCATTTATCAACAACACCCAGGGACGCTGTTGGCTTTGCTTTGCCCAAGCTCATCTAAGATGGACTGATACAAAGTGTAAAAGTGTTCTGTGGTCTCACGAGTCCACATGAAACCACTGTCAGTAACTACAGTTTGTTGCTACATCTGTAAGTGGAAATTAAAAATATTCTATGCAAAGCGAAAGCCATTTATCAACAACACCCAGGGACGCTGTTGGCTTTGCTTTGCCCAAGCTCATCTAAGATGGACTGATACAAAGTGTAAAAGTGTTCTGTGGTCTCACGAGTCCACATAAAACCACTGTCAGTAACTACTGTTTGTCGCTACATCTGTAAGTGGAAGTTAAAACCCTTCTATGCAAAGCGAAAGCCATTTATCAACAACACCCAGAGACGCTGTTGGCTTTGCTTTGCCCAAGCTCATCTAAGATGGACTGATGCAAAGTGTAAAAGTGTTCTGTGGTCTCACGAGTCCACATAAAACCACTGTCAGTAACTACAGTTTGTCGCTACATCTGTAAGTGGAAATTAAAACTCTTCTATGCGAAGCGAAAGCCATTTATCAACAACACCCAGAGACGCTGTTGGCTTTGCTTTGCCCAAGCTCATCTAAGATGGACTGATACAGACTGTAAAAGTATTCTGTAGTCTCACGAGTCCACATTTGAAATTGTTTTTGGAAAGTGTGGACGTCGTGTCCTCCGGAACAAAGAGGAAAAGAACCATCCGGATTGTTCTAGGCGCAAAGTTCCAAAGCCAGCATCGTATTAGTGCCCAAGGCATAGGTAACTTACACATCGGTGAAGGCACCATTAATGCTGAAAGGTACATACAGCTTTTAGAGCAACATATGTTGCCATCCAAGCAATGTTATCATGGACGCCCCTGCTTATTTCAGCAAGACAATGCCAGCCACGTGTTCCAACAGCGTGGCTTCATAGTAAAAGAGTACAGGTACTAGACTGGCCTGCTTGTAGTCCAGACCTGTCTCCTACTGAAAATGTGTGGATTTGCCAATCATTGTATTCTGTTTTTATTTACAATTACACAACGTGCCAACTTCACCGGTTTTGGGTTTTAAAATGAAAAAGACAGAAATGAAGGAAATACAACATACGACATTTTGCCTTACCTCGTAGTTACTGAGCATGGCAGCATTTGCGTTTTTCCTTAAGGGAAAAAAAAAACATTTGCAGTTTAATATGATACATTATGGCTATGTCTACTGTTAAGTACTTTGTCACCAAACCTTTTATATTTTATTTTTAGTAAGGGCTGTCAAAATTAACCCGTTAACTCATGATTAATTACAGAATTTATCACCAATGCCAGGGGTCACCAACGCGGTGCCTGCGGGCACCAGGTCGCCCGTAAGGACCAGATGAGTCTGGTAAATCTAGAAAAATCTGTAGAATAAAATTTAAGTCTTTTGAATTGAAAAAAAAAAGTCTGCGGGCTATAGAGCGTTTTCCGTTCGGGCTCCAGTACTCTGGAATGCCCTCCCGGTAACAGTTCGAGATGCCACCTCAGTAGAAGCATTTAAGTCTCACCTTAAAACTCATCTGTATACTCTAGCCTTTAAATAGACCTCCTTCTTAGACCAGTTGATCTGCCGCTTCTTTTCTTTCTCCTATGTCCCCCCCTCCCTTGTGGAGGGGGTCCGGTCCGATGACCATGGATGAAGTACTGGCTGTCCAGAGTCGAGACCCAGGATGGACCGCTCGCCTGTATCGGTTGGGGACATCTCTACGCTGCTGATCCGCTTGAGATGGTTTTCTGTGGACGGGACTCTCGCTGCTGTCTTGGATCCGCTTGAACTGAACTCTCGCGACTGTCTTGGAGCCACTATGGATTGAACTTTCACAGTATCATGTTAGACCCGCTCGACATACATTGCTTTCGGTCCCCTAGAGGGGGGGGGGGGGGGGGGTTGCCCACATCTGAGGTCCTCTCCAAGGTTTCTCATAGTCAGCATTGTCACTGGCGTCCCACTGGATGTGAATTCTCCCTGCCCACTGGGTGTGAGTTTTCCTTGCCCTTTTGTGGGTTCTTCCGAGGATGTTGTAGTCGTAATGATTTGTGCAGTCCTTTGAGACATTTGTGATTTGGGGCTATATAAATAAACATTGATTGATTGATTTTAAAATTTTTGTTCTGGAAAATCTACAAGAAATAATAATTTGTCTTTGTTAGAACTATAGCTTGGCCCAATTTGTTATAAATTCTAAGAAAGTGCAGATTGGATTTGAATCTATTTAAAATATGTCATCAAAATTCTAAAATTAATCTTAATCAGGAAAAAATATTAATGATGTTCCATAAACTATTGTTTTCATTTTTTCAAAAAGATTCGAATTAGCTAGTTTTTCTTAATAATAACATAGAGTTAAAGGGGAACATTATCACCCAACCTATGCAGGCGTCAATATATACCTTGATGTTGCAGAAAAAAGACCGTATATTTTTTTAACCGATTTCCGAACTCTAAATGGGTGAATTTTGGCGAATTAAACGCGTTTATTTTTATCCCTTTCTGAGCGACGACGTCACATCGGTACTCAACGCCATTTTTCCCTACCACATCACACGCATCGAGTCTAATCAGCTCTGTTATTTTCCGTTTTTTCGACTATTTTCCGATACTTTGGAGACATCATGCCTCGTGGGTGTGTTGTCGGAGGGTGTAACAACACGATTACATTTACGTACAATGTGCATCGATTAGCACGGCATGCTAATTGATGCTAACATGCTATTTAGGCTAGCTGTGTGTACATATTGCAGCATTACGCCTCATTTGTAGCTATATTTACATCCAGCCTTTCCCTCCATCCACATTTAATGCCAAACAAACACATACCAATCGACGGGTTTAAGTTGCTCCAGTGTCAAGAGATGCGAAAGTCCCTCGTTCGGTTTTTACCGGCGATGCTACGACAGAGATGACAAGAATGTCTGGATATCCTGCCACACTCAAAGCAGATGCATTCCCAACGATAAAGTAAACTAAATCACAAAGGTGAGTGTTGTTGATTTTATTGACTTATGTGCTAATCAGACATATTTGGTCGCGGCATGACTGCCAGCTAATCGATGCTAACATGCTATTTAGGCTACCTGTATGTACATTTGAAACTATATTTACATCCAGGGTTTGCTATGTTGGGTCTACTTCTGTCTCTGGCCATTCTCCCTCCACCCCAGCGGACGATGGCGTGGAACACCACAGAGGCCACCACAGTGGATATGTTTCTTTGACTTTTTATTCATAGCTGTATGTAGAAGTGTCTGCTTGTATCTGCTGCTTTAATGTCCTCTGTGTTCTTTGATGTTTGATGTTTCCCTCTTACACACATGGAAGAGGGATGTGTACTATGGCTATGAGTTGTTGTTTTTCCCTTGGCCTCAGTCTGCACCCCCTCTCCAGGGCCCAGGCTAAGACCGATTTTTTAAAATTTTATTTTAATCTTCTATCCCCCCCCCTTGTTTACCTGTATGTCATCTTTTTTGTAAGGGGCGCTGGAAGCCGGCAGACCCGTCAGCGATCCTGTTCTATCTCCCTGTAATGTTTGTCGGATCTTGAATGGGATTGTGCTGAAAATTGTAATTTTCCTGACGGAATAAATAAAGTACTATCTAATCTAATCTAATTTAATGCGAAACAAACACTTACCAATCGACGGATTTAAGTTGATCCAGTATCAATGCGAAAGTCCTGATCGGTTGGTCTGCACATTTTACCGGCGATGCTAAGACAGACATGCACGGCCGAATAGCATCAATAGCTATTCGGTCAATAGCTTCAGTTTCTTCTTCAATATCGTTTTTGCTATCTGCCTCCATACTCCGACCATCTGTTTCAATACATGCGTAATCTGTTGAATCGCTTAAGTCGCTGAAATCCGAGTCTGAATCCGAGCTAATGTCGCTATATCTTGCTGTGCTATTTGCCATTGTTTGTATTGGAATCGCTATGTGACGTCACAGGGAAATGGAAGGCAAATAGCGAAAATCAAGCACTTTAAAGCTTTTTTTAGGGATATTCCGGGACGGGTAAAATTTTGAAAAAAACTAAGCCACTGGGAACTGATTTTTATTGGCCTTAACCCTTCTGTAATTGTGATAATGTTCCCCTTTAAAGGCCTACTGAAAGCCACTATCACCCACCACGCAGTCTGATAGTTTATATATCAATGATGAAATATCAACATTGCAACACATGCCAATACGGCCTTTTTAGTTCACTAAATTGCGATTTTAAATTTCCCGCGAGGTATCCTGTTGAAAACGTCGCGGAATGATGACTCTTATGTTGACGCGTGCTTGTGACGTTATTGGTTGGAACGGACATTTCAGCCCAGCACCAAACACGGCTAAAAGTCGTCTCTTTTTAATCGCATAATAACACAGTATTTTGGACGTCTGTGTTGCTGAATCTTTTGCAATTTGTTCAATTAATAATGGAGACGTCAAAGAAGAATGCTGTTGGTGGAAAGCGGTGGATTGCAGCTGCCTTTAGCAACCGAAACACAGCCGGTGTTTCTTGGTTTGTTGTGAAGCTTTAACACAGAGCGGTCAAGCGAACATGTTTCTCTACGTCAGGGGTCACCAACCTTTTTGAAACCAAGAGCTACTTCTTGGGTACTGATTAATGCAAAGGGCTACCAGTTTGATACACACTTAAATAAATTGCCCGAAATAGCCAATTTGATCAATTTACCTTTAATAAATAAATGTATATATATAAAAATAAATGGGTATTTCTGTCTGTTATTACGTCGTACATTTTTTTTTCTTTTACGGAAGGCTTTTTTTTGTAGAGAATAAATTATGAAAAAAACACTTAATTGAACGGTTTAAAAGAGTACAAAACACGAAATATAGTTTATCTTCAATTTTAACTCTTTAAAATTCAAAATTCAACCGAAAATAATGAAGAGAAAATAAAAAATTTTTTTTTATGGAACATCATTAGTAATTTTTCCTAATTAAGATTAATTTTAGAATTTTGATGACATGTTAAATAGGTTAAAATCCAATCTGTAGAATATATAACAAATTGGACCAAGCTATATTTCTAACAAAGACAAAATATTTCTTCTAGATTTTCCAGAACAAAAATTTTAAAAGAAATTCAAAAGACTTTGAAACAAGATTCAAATTTGATTCTACAGATTTTCTAGATTTGCCAGAATATTTTTTTTTAATTCTAATTATAAAAAGTTTGAAGAAATATTTGACAAATATTCTTTGTCGAAAAAACAGAAGCTAAAATGAAGAATTAAATTAAAATGTATCTATTACTCTTTACAATAAAAAAATTAATAAATACTTGAACATTGATTTGAATCGTCAGGAAAGAAGAGGAAGGAATTTAAAAGGTAAAATCCTAAAATCATTTTTAAGGTTGTATTTTTTTCTCTAAAATTGTCTTTCTGAAAGTTATGAGAAGCAAAGTAAAAAAATTAATTAATTTATTTAAACAAGTGAAGACCAAGTCTTTAAAATATTTTATTGGATTTTCAAAAATTCTATTTGAGTTTTGTCTCTTAGAATTAAAAATGTCGAGCAAAGCGAGACCAGCTTGGTAGTAAATAAATACAATTTAAAAAATAGAGGAAGCTCACTGGTAAGTGCTGCTATTTGAGCTATTTTTAGAACAGGCCAGCGGGCGACTCATCTGGTCCTTACGGTGACCCCTGCTCTACGCCAACCAGCAAATTTTTGGATGGGAAAATTGTGATATTAAGTCGGCTCTTACCGGAGACTTGGGTGGATTATGCGACCTCATCCTGCAGCTCAAAAAGGCAGTTGTGATTTTGGCTCCTCGGCTTCTCTCAGAGACACTGACGTTCACCGCAGCCCTCCGACTTTCAGGTATGACTTTATAATCTCACTAAATTACTATTAACACAATAGGCAGATAAGGGATTTTCCAGAATTATCCTATTAAATGTGTCTAATTACATCTGAAATGCTCCCACTGCCGCCGCATGGAGCCGTCGCCTTTTTTTTTTTTTTTTTGTGCTTCACTCTAACTTCCCTCATCCGCAAATCTTTCATCCTCGCTCAAATAATGGGGAAATCGTCGCTTTCTCGGTCCGAAAAGCTCTTGCTGCTGGTGGCTATGATTATAAACAATGTGAGGATGTGAGGAGCCCTACAACCAGTGACGTCACGCGCACATCGTCTGCTACTTCCGGTACAGGCAAGGCTTTTTTGTTAGCAACCAAAAGTTGCGAACTTTATCGTGGATGATCTCTATTAAATCCTTTCAGCAAAAATATGGCAATATCGCAAAATGATCAAGTATGACACATAGAATGGACCTGCTATCCCTGTTTAAATAAGAAATTGTCATTTCAGTAGGCCTTTAATGGACCGATAAGCGGAAACTGTTAAGAAATGATATACAAACGGCTATTTCTACACTAGTACATTCTATACGTGGATTAAATACAACATATGTATTTACTAATGTTAAAACAGCGAAGTAAACATTAAAAGTAGATATATTCCTACACTTCCATGTTGCGAAGTCTTCGGAGCCGTCGCCTTTTTTTTTTTTTTTTTTTTTAGTGCTTCACTCTAACTTTCCTCATCCACAAATCTTTCATCCTCGCTCAACTTAATCGGGATATCATCGCTTTCTCGGTCCGAATTGCTCTTGCTGCATGTGGCTATGATTATAAACAATGTGAGGAGCCCTACAACCCGTGACGTCACGCGCACATCATCTGCTACATCCGGTACAGGCAAGGCTTTTTTAATTAGCGACCAAAAGTTGCGAACTTTATCGTCAATGTCCTCTACAAAATCCTTTCAGCAAAAATATGGCAATATCGCCAAATGATCAAGTATGACACATAGAATGGACCTGCTATCCCCGTTTAAATAAGAACATCTCATTTCAGTAGGCCTTTAATCGACCGATAAGCAGAAACTGTGAAGAAATGTTATACAAACGGCTTTATCTACACTAGTACCTTCTATAATTGGATTAAATACAACATATGTATTTACTAAAGTTTACTATTAACACAATAGGCAGATAAGGGATTTTCCTGAATTATCCTATTAAATGTGTCTAATTACATCTGAAATGCTCCCACTGCCGCCGCATGGAGCCGTCGCCTTTTTTTTTTTTTTTTTTAGTGCTTCACTCTAACTTTCCTCATCCACAAATCTTTCATCCTCGCTCAACTTAATCGGGAAATCATCGCTTTCTCGGTCCGAATAGCTCTTGCTGCTGGTGGCTATGATTATAAACAATGTGAGGAGCCCTACAACCAGTGACGTCACGCGCACATCATCTGCTACTTCCGGTACAGGCAAGGCTTTTTTAATTAGCGACCAAAAGTTGCGAACTTTATCGTCAATGTCCTCTACAAAATCCTTTCAGCAAAAATATGGCAATATCGCCAAATGATCAAGTATGACACATAGAATGGACCTGCTATCCCCGTTTAAATAAGAACATCTCATTTCAGTAGGCCTTTAATCGACCGATAGGCAGAAACTGTGAAGAAATGTTATACAAACGGCTTTATCTACACTAGTACCTTCTATAATTGGATTAAATACAACATATGTATTTATTAATGTTAAAACAGCGAAGTAAACATTAAAAGTAGATATATTCTTACACTTCCATGCTGCGAAGTCTTCGAAGCTCTGGTCCCCTACAAAAAACAGTCCGTGTGAAACGAGACCTTAGACACATTCGGTTCCGTGGTTAGTGACGTTCGTAACTAGGAAACTTGTAACTTGTTAACAAATAATAAAACATTACAATTCCGCACAACAGCTTCAAAGGAGCTTCAAATAAAATATGTTGATTCTATTTTTTAAATTGTTTTTTTTCGAAAAACATACATGTATTTTCGGTGACCATATCCCAGCATGCATTTCGACCCACCGGTGTTGAGCACGTCTGAAACCAGGTGACTTATGTTTAACTTGATTGATCGATTTGCTTATATAAATTCATATTAATATGTTTTACTCATTTATGTCAACACTGTGTCTGTGTAGTGTGGACGTTCTAGGAACTTTTTTTTTACACCGCTAGCTAGCTGTGTTGACAACACAAACCACGCCAAACTTCCAGATAAATATATTTTGAAGGCGTTTAAACGATGCGTTTTACTCCCGTTGAACGCTAACACGAGAAAAATATTCTCTCATTCGACTTGGTTTAAAGTGTTCAAATCTGACTTGTCATAGTTCGTTTGGTAGAGTGGCCGTGCCAGCAACTTGAGGGTTCCAGGTTCGATTCCCGCTTCCGCCATCCTAGTCACTGCCGTTGTGTCCTCGGGCAAGACACTTTACCCACCTGCTCCCAGTGCCACCCACACTGGTTTAAATGTAACTTAGATTTTGGGTTTCACTATGTAAAGCACTTTGAGTCACTAGAGAAAAGCGCTATATAAATGTGTTTCACTTCACTTCACATTTACCAGCTCCTGCAATCAACACCAAGAAACTCCTGTCTTCATTCAAGATGGACACTGCTGAGGTAAAACATTAAATTCATAACTAATATGGTGTTGCTTTTTTATTGAGACCAGGTGTGCCCAATGCTCATGTTTTATTACCGTATTTCCTTGAATTGCCGTCCGGGCGCTAATTATTTTAAAACCTCTTCTCACTCCTGAGCTTACCAAAGGCATGCGGTAAAGGTAAGCATGCGCTAATTATTTTAAAACCTCTTCTCACTCCGGCACTTACCAAAGGCATGCAGTAAAAAATTGAGTGTGATGTAAGGATACCATCATGAAAAGCACATTTAATAAAAAAAAAGTCATTATGGTCCTACCTTTACTTATAAATGAAGTCCATGCCAGCTCCTTCTGATCAAAAGCATCGATAACTTGTTTATAGAAGTCTTCCTTATCTTTGTTCAGTTTAAAAAGTCTTAATGGAGATCTTCCTTTATTACCTCCTGCTTCGATTGAAAGTCCAGTTTAGAAAACTGCTATCAGACCGCTGCTATCAGTTAGCTCGGCTCCTCAAATGCGGGCGACGACATAATTATCCTCGGACAACTCCCCGTCCCATTCTGCTCCGTGGGTGATCTCTTTATCCCACCGCTGCCACCAGGAAGTGTTATTGTACGAATAATACACTGGGTATTTAGGACCGGAACATGCTTTATGTCAGCCCGGTTGTTTACATAGCCAGCATAGGAGTGTTACATCCTAAAATAAAGCAGCACATATCACGTCACTCATTGTCACTCTACCACCAGGAGGCGGGAGTCATTTAACGACTCATATTTGACACACGCAGCTACGGTATATTAATAAAACATAGCTGCTTACTGTTCTTTTTAGCATGGACCTTAAATCCTACTGAATAGCTCTTAATCTTCTTCCCGTTATGCGAGTTCAAATTACCGGTATTGAAATCAGCCTTCTCTATTTTTTCATTTAATGACTCATATTTTACACACGCAGCTACGGTATATTAATAAAACATAGCTGCTTACTGTTCTTTTTAGCATATTCAATAGCATGGACCTTAAATCCTACTGAATAGCTCTTAATCTTCTTCCCGTAATGCGACTTCAAATTACCGGTATTGAAATCATTTTTTTATTTAATGACTCATGTTTGACACACGCAGCTACGGTATATTAATAAAACATAGCTGCTTACTGTTCTTTTTAGCATATTCAATAGCATGGACCTTAAATCCTACTGAATAGCTCTTAATCTTCTTCCCGTTATGCGACTTCAAATTACCGGTATTGAAATCAGCCTTCTCTATTTTTTTATTTAATGACTCATATTTGACACACGCAGCTACGGTATATTAATAAAACATATCTGCTTACTGTTCTTTTTAGCATATTCAATAGCATGGACCTTAAATCCTACTGAATAGCTCTTAATCTTCTTCCCGTTATGCGACTTCAAGTTACCGGTATTGAAATCAGCCTTCTCTATTTTTTTATTTAATGACTCATATTTGACACACGCAGCTACGGTATATTAATAAAACATAGCTGCTTACTGTTCTTTTTAGCATATTCAATAGCATGGACCTTAAATCCTACTGAATAGCTCTTAATCTTCTTCCCGTAATGCGACTTCAAATTACCGGTATTGCAATCATTTTTTTATTTAATGACTCATATTTGACACACACAGCTACGGTATATTAATAAAACATAGCTGCTTACTGTTCTTTTTAGCATATTCAATAGCATGGACCTTAAATCCTACTGAATAGCTCTTAATCTTCTTCCCGTTATGCGACTTCAAATTACCGGTATTGAAATCAGCCTTCTCTATTTTTTTATTTAATGACTCATATTTGACACACGCAGCTACGGTACATTAATAAAACATATCTGCTTACTGTTCTTTTTAGCATATTCAGTAGCATGGACCTTAAATCCTACTGAAAAGCTCTTAATCTTCTTCCCGTTATGCGACTTCAAATTACCGGTATTGAAATCAGCCTTCTCTATTTTTTCATTTAATGACTCATATTTGACACACGCAGCTACGGTATATTAATAAAACATAGCTGCTTACTGTTCTTTTTAGCATATTCAATAGCATGGACCTTAAATCCTACTGAATAGCTCTTAATCTTCTTCCCTTTATGCGATTTCAAATTACCGGTATTGAAATCATTTTTTAATTTAATGACTCATATTTGACACACGCAGCTACGGTATATTAATAAAACATAGCTGCTTACTGTTCTTTTTAGCATATTCAATAGCATGGACCTTAAATCCTACTGAATAGCTCTTAATCTTCTTCCCGTAATGCGACTTCAAATTACCAGTATTGAAATCATTTTTTTATTTAATGACTCATATTTGACACACGCAGCTACGGTATATTAATAAAACATAGCTGCTTAATGTTCTTTTTAGCATATTCAATAGCATGGACCTTAAATCCTACTGAATAGCTCTTAATCTTCTTCCCGTTATGCGACTTCAAATTACCGGTATTGAAATCAGCCTTCTCTATTTTTTTATTTAATGACTCATATTTGACACACGCAGCTACGGTATATTAATAAAACATAGCTGCTTACTGTTCTTTTTAGCATATTCAATAGCATGGACCTTAAATCCTACTGAATAGCTCTTAATCTTCTTCCCGTTATGCGACTTCAAATTACCGGTATTGAAATCATTTTTTCATTTAATGACTCATATTTGACACACGCAGCTACGGTATATTAATAAAACATAGCTGCTTACTGTTCTTTTTAGCATATTCAATAGCATGGACCTTAAATCCTACTGAATAGCTCTTAATCTTCTTCCCGTTATGCGACTTCAAATTACCGGTATTGAAATCATTTTTTCATTTAATGACTCATATTTGACACACGCAGCTACGGTATATTAATAAAACATAGCTGCTTACTGTTCTTTTTAGCATATTCAATAGCATGGACCTTAAATCCTACTGAATAGCTCTTGATCTTCTTCCCTTTATGCGACTTCAAATTACCGGTATTGAAATCAGCCTTCTCTATTTTTTCATTTAATGACTCATATTTGACACACGCAGCTACGGTATATTAATAAAACATAGCTGCTTACTGTTCTTTTTAGCATATTCAATAGCATGGACCTTAAATCCTACTGAATAGCTCTTAATCTTCTTCCCGTTATGCGACTTCAAATTACCGGTATTGAAATCAGCCTTCTCTATTTTTTCATTTAATGACTCATATTTGACACACGCAGCTACGGTATATTAATAAAACATAGCTGCTTACTGTTCTTTTTAGCATATTCAATAGCATGGACCTTAAATCCTACTGAATAGCTCTTAATCTTCTTCCCGTTATGCGACTTCAAATTACCGGTATTGAAATCATTTTTTCATTTAATGACTCATATTTGACACACGCAGCTACGGTATATTAATAAAACATAGCTGCTTACTGTTCTTTTTAGCATATTCAATAGCATGGACCTTAAATCCTACTGAATAGCTCTTAATCTTCTTCCCGTTATGCGACTTCAAATTACCGGTATTGAAATCAGCCTTCTCTATTTTTTCATTTAATGACTCATATTTGACACACGCAGCTACGGTATATTAATAAAACATAGCTGCTTACTGTTCTTTTTAGCATATTCAATAGCATGGACCTTAAATCCTACTGAATAGCTCTTAATCTTCTTCCCGTTATGCGACTGCAAATTACCGGTATTGAAATCATTTTTTCATTTAATGACTCATATTTGACACACGCAGCTACGGTATATTAATAAAACATAGCTGCTTACTGTTCTTTTTAGCATATTCAATAGCATGGACCTTAAATCCTACTGAATAGCTCTTGATCTTCTTCCCTTTATGCGACTTCAAATTACCGGTATTGAAATCAGCCTTCTCTATTTTTTCATTTAATGACTCATATTTGACACACGCAGCTACGGTATATTAATAAAACATAGCTGCTTACTGTTCTTTTTAGCATATTCAATAGCATGGACCTTAAATCCTACTGAATAGCTCTTAATCTTCTTCCCGTTATGCGACTTCAAATTACCGGTATTGAAATCAGCCTTCTCTATTTTTTCATTTAATGACTCATATTTGACACACGCAGCTACGGTATATTAATAAAACATAGCTGCTTACTGTACTTTTTATCATATTCAATAGCATGGACCGTAAATCCTACTGAATAGCTCTTAATCTTCTTCCCTTTATGCGATTTCAAATTACCGGTATTGAAATCATTTTTTAATTTAATGACTCATATTTGACACACGCAGCTACGGTATATTAATAAAACATAGCTGCTTACTGTTCTTTTTAGCATATTCAATAGCATGGACCTTAAATCCTACTGAATAGCTCTTGATCTTCTTCCCGTTTTGCGACTTCAAATTACCGGTATTGAAATCAGCCTTCTCTATTTTTTCATTTAATGACTCATATTTGACACACGCAGCTACGGTATATTAATAAAACATAGCTGCTTACTGTTCTTTTTAGCATATTCAGTAGCATGGACCTTATATCCTACTGAATAGCTCTTAATCTTCTTCCCGTAATGCGACTTCAAATTACCGGCATTGAAATCATTTTTTTATTTAATGACTCATATTTGACACACGCAGCTACTGTATATTAATAAAACATATCTGCTTACTGTTCTTTTTAGCATATTCAATAGCATGGACCTTAAATCCTACTGAAAAGCTCTTAATCTTCTTCCCGTAATGCGACTTGAAATTACCGGCATTGAAATCATTTTTTTATTTAATGACTCATATTTGACACACGCAGCTACGGTATATTAATAAAACATATCTGCTTACTGTTCTTTTTAGCATATTCAGTAGCATGGACCTTAAATCCTACTGAAAAGCTCTTAATCTTCTTCCCGTTATGCGACTTCAAATTACCGGTATTGAAATCAGCCTTCTCTATTTTTTCATTTAATGACTCATATTTGACACACGCAGCTACGGTATATTAATAAAACATAGCTGCTTACTGTTCTTTTTAGCATATTCAATAGCATGGACCTTAAATCCTGCTGAATAGCTCTTAATCTTCTTCGCGTTATGCGACTTCAAATTACCGGTATTGAAATCATTTTTTTATTTAATGACTCATGTTTGACACACACAGCTACGGTATATTAATAAAACATAGCTGCTTACTGTTCTTTTTAGCATATTCAGTAGCATGGACCTTAAATCCTACTGAAAAGCTCTTAATCTTCTTCCCGTTATGCGACTTCAAATTACCGGTATTGAAATCAGCCTTCTCTATTTTTTCATTTAATGACTCATATTTGACACACGCAGCTACGGTATATTAATAAAACATAGCTGCTTACTGTTCTTTTTAGCATATTCAATAGCATGGACCTTAAATCCTACTGAATAGCTCTTAATCTTCTTCCCGTAATGCGACTTCAAATTACCGGCATTGAAATCATTTTTTTATTTAATGACTCATATTTGACACACGCAACTACGGTATATTAATAAAACATAGCTGCTTACTGTTCTTTTTAGCATATTCAATAGCATGGACCTTAAATCCTACTGAATAGCTCTTAATCTTCTTCCCGTTATGCGACTTCAAATTACCGGTATTGAAATCAGCCTTCTCTATTTTTTCATTTAATGACTCATATTTGACACACGCAGCTACGGTATATTAATAAAACATAGCTGCTTACTGTACTTTTTATCATATTCAATAGCATGGACCGTAAATCCTACTGAATAGCTCTTAATCTTCTTCCCTTTATGCGATTTCAAATTACCGGTATTGAAATCATTTTTTAATTTAATGACTCATATTTGACACACGCAGCTACGGTATATTAATAAAACATAGCTGCTTACTGTTCTTTTTAGCATATTCAATAGCATGGACCTTAAATCCTACTGAATAGCTCTTGATCTTCTTCCCGTTTTGCGACTTCAAATTACCGGTATTGAAATCAGCCTTCTCTATTTTTTCATTTAATGACTCATATTTGACACACGCAGCTACGGTATATTAATAAAACATAGCTGCTTACTGTTCTTTTTAGCATACCGGTATTCAATAGCTTGGACCTTAAATCCTACTGAATAGCTCTAAATCTTCTTCCCTTTTTGCGATTTCAAATTACCGGTGTTGAAATCAGCCTCGTCCTTTTTGAAAATGATGACAGGGGAAGCATGCGCTGATTATTTTCCGAGGCGAGTTTGACCCGGCAGTAATTCAAGGCCGGCGCATACTATATACCCGGCGGCTATTCAAGGAAATACGGTATGTTCTAGGGATGCACCGATTAATCGGTAACCGAATATATTCGGCCGAATGTGGCAAAAAAAGCCACATTCGGCCTTCGGTGGAATGAGTTAAAAACAAGGCCGAATAGTGGCGTGTGACGCAATTTTTTGACGCGGTGACGCAATCAACCAACGTGCAGTGACGTTGGGATATGTTGTGTACCTGTATAAGTGTATGAGGTTACAAGCACACACTTATTGAGATTTACTTGAGCCTTCTGTTTACATTATTAGCATATCTACTGTGGCTAAGCAGACTTTTTGCCAAAAGGACAATAATTCATTTGTTGTGGGTTTATCCACTTTAATGCACTTTATTTTTTTGGGGAATGCATGTTTTGTTTGAAGGCCTAATATAAATGAAAAACTGTGTGCTCTTTTTTGAAAAGCAAAGGCTACTGGAATATTAAAAAAATGTCAATATTCAATAAAAAATTACTTTATTTGAAAAACATGTGTAAATATTTATTCTAGGCTATTTATGCAATGTTTAAAAAATTGTGAAAAACTGCATTCATTATTCGGTATTTGGTATTCGGCCTTCGGCCAAGCGTTTAAATTTTATTCGGCTTCGGCCACAAATTTTCATTTCGGTGCATCCCTAGTATGTTCACACATACAGCGTTAGACAAGCCTCCTCTCTTCCTGTTTCTTAAATCTCTCTTAAAAACATGCTTTTATTCCTTGGCTTTTAACACTGAGTGTTATCCATCCTGCAATGGCGGCCCATTATACACCTGCTGCGAACTTGTTTTTATCCAGCCATCCATCTTCTTCCGCTTATCCGAGGTCGGGTCGCGGGGGTAACAGCCTAAGCAGGGAAACCCAGACTTCCCTCTCCCCAGCCACTTGGTCCAGCTCTTCCCGGGGGATCCCGAGGCGTTCCCAGGCCAGCCGGGAGACATAGTCTTCCCAACGTGTCCTGGGTCTTCCCCGTGGCCTCCTACCGGTTGGACGTGCCCTAAACACCTCCCTAGGGAGGCGTTCGGGTGGCATCCTGACCAGATACCCGGACAACCTCATCTGGCTCCTCTCCATGTGGAGGAGCAGCGGCTTTACTTTGAGTTCCTCCCGGATGGCAGAGCTTCTCACCCTATCTCTAAGGGAGAGACCCAAACTCATTTGGGCCGCTTGTACCCGTGATCTTATCCTTTCGGTCATGACCCAAAGCTCATGACCATAGGTGAGGATGGGAACGTAGATCGACCGGTAAATTGAGAGCTTTGCCTTCCGGCTCAGCTCCTTCTTCACCACAACGGATCGGTACAACGTCCGCATTACTGAAGACGCCGCACCGATCCGCCTGTCGATCTCACGATCCACTCTTCCCTCACTCGTGAACAAGACTCCTAGGTATTTGAACTCCTCCACTTGGGGCAGGGTCTCCTCCCCAACCCGGAGATGGCACTCCACCCTTTTCCGGGCGAGAACCATGGACTCGGACTTGGAGGTGCTGATTCTCATTCCGGTCGCTTCACACTCGGCTGCGAACCGATCCAGTGAGAGCTGAAGATCCCGGCCAGATGAAGCCATCAGGACCACATAGTCTGCAAAAAGCAGAGACCTAATCCTGCGGTCACCTGTTTTTATATTTATTTATTTTTTATCATGTTCTGTTTTTGTTGTGTTGTTTGCTCGGTCCTCTTATTATCTTTTGCTACCCCTGTGGTCAATTTTAAATGTGCTCTATGAATAAAGTTGATTTGATTTGATTTGACATGTGTGCCGGTCAGGGGTCCAAGCTGTGGGGGGGTCGTTTTGTGGGCGACACCGACCCCGTGATGGAGCGCTTCAACGCGTCCATCGCTTACGACCAAAGGATGTGGGACGCCGACGTAAGAGGCAGCCAAGCCTACGTGAAAGCTCTGGAAAAGGCCAAGCTGGTGACCACAGACGAGAAGACGCAGATTCTACAGGGACTGGACCAGGTGGACAAACACACACAAACACACACATTGTAGACCGACCCCCTGCGGTCCATAGGAAGTTAATAGTTGCGGCAGAGCTGCATTCCTTCTCATTCTGCTGACACAAAGTACAGCAGGGGCGTGGTCACATGACCGCGGCCAGACGCTTCACCCGCACATTCAGGTCAGGGGCGACAGGCCTGGTTGCTGTTTTAGCAAATGCAGTTGTGCCCACACTTTTTCTGCGGGCGAGCTACTTTTCAATTGACCAACTCGAGGGGATCTACAAACCCCGTTTCCATATGAGTTGGGAAATTGTGTTAGATGTAAATATAAACAGAATACAATGATTTGCAAATCCTTTTCAACCCATATTCAGTTGAATATGCTACAAAGACAACATATTTGATGTTCAAACTCATAAACTTTATTTTTTTTTGGCAAATAATAATTAACCTAGAATTTCATGGCTGCAACACGTGGCGAAGTAGTTGGGAAAGGGCATGTTCACCACTGTGTTACATCACCTTTTCTTTTAACAACACTCAATAAACGTTTGGGAACTGAGGAAACTAATTGTTGAAGCTTTGAAAGTGGAATTCTCTCCCATTCTTGTTTTATGTAGAGCTTCAGTCCTTCAACAGTCCGGGGTGTCCGCTGTTGTATTTTACGCTTCATAATACGCCACATATTTTCCATGGGAGACAGTTCTGGACTGCAGGCGGGCCAGGAGAGTACCCGCACTCTTTTTTTACGAAGCCACGCTGTTATAACACGTGCTTGGTATTGTCTTGCTGAAATAAGCAGGGGCGTCCATGTAAAAGACGGCGCTTAGATGGCAGCATATGTCGTTCCAAAACCTGTATGTACCTTCCAGCATTAATGGTGCCTTCACAGATGTGTAAGTTACCCATGCCTTGGGCACTAATGCACCCCCATACCATCACACATGCTGGCTTTGGAACTTTGCGTCGATAACAGTCTGGATGGTTCGCTTCCCCTTTGGTCGGGATGACATGATGGCGAATATTTCCAAAAACAATTTTAAATGTGGACTCGTCGGACCACAGAACACTTTTCCACTTTGCATCAGTCCATCTTGGATGATCTCTGGCCCAGAGAAGCCGACGGCGTTTCTGGATGTTGTTGATAAATGGCTTTCGTTTTGCATAGTCGAGCTTTAACTTGCACTTACAGATGTAGCGACGAACTGGATTTAGTGACAGTGGTTTTCTGAAGTGTTACTGAGCCCATGTGGTGATATCCTTTAGAGATCGATGTTGGTTTTTGATACAGTGCCGTCCGAGGGATGGAAAGTCACGGTCATTCGATGTTGGTTTCCGGCCATGCCGCTTATGTGGAGTGATTTCTCCAGATTCTCTGAACCTTTTGATGATATTATGGAGCGTAGATGTTGAAATCCCTAAATTTCTTGCAATTGCACTTTGAGAAACGTTGTTCTTAAACTGTTTGACTATTTGCTCACGCAGTTGTGGACAAAGGGGTGTACCTCGCCCCATCCTTTCTTGTGAAAGACTGTGCGGTTTTTGGGAAGCTGTTTTTATACCCAATCATGGCACCCACCTGTTCCCAATTAGCCTGCACACCTGTGGGATGTTCCTAATAAGTGTTTGATGAGCATTCCTCAACTTTTTCAGTATTTATTGCAAACTTTCCCAACTTCTTTGTCACGTGTTGCTGGCATCAAATTCTAAAATTAATGATTATTTGCACAAAAAAAAATGTTTATGAGTTTGAACATCAAATATGTTGTCTTTGTAGCATATTCAACTGAATATGGGTTGAAAATGATTTGCAAATCATTGTATTCTGTTTATATTTACATCTAACACAATTTCCCAACTCATAAGGAAAAAGGGTTTGTACCTCATTCATATATATATCATTTTTATTTATTTATTTATGGAAGCGATATTTTTGGTAACAGGTTAAAGGTGTTTAATGATAATACGTACATGTTTAACACATAGATTCCTTTCTTTCATGAAGACAAGAATACAAGTTGGTCATTACTTGTAAAGTACTTGTGTAAATGTGTATTTTATTTAATGAAACATTTCAGACTACTTCTTATCTTTTGAGCGAATGTTAACTTTGTGAAATATTGCCGCGTCGTCGTCGACGTTTTCCCGCCAACTTGCTAGCTTAATAGTTGAGTCGGCATTAACCCGGACTGCACAACAGCAGTTGGTTTATTGTTTAAATGTGAACAAAGCGTAACATTTCCACATTATTCAACGTTCATCCACGCGTCAAGTTGCCATTTCTGCGGCTTTTTACGACTTAATGTAGCGTCTAAGGATGGGGAGGCGAATGAGTAGTGAAAGGAGCTCACTTCCTGTTCTCATCATTGCTTCTTACACAGCACCGGAAACGTGTCCGGTGAAAATCCGTCCGACCGGAAATAACTGAAAATAGCTCCCTAGCTAGCAGCGTTCGCTAATCGTACTTTTTTTTTTTTTTTTTAATGTTTATTTATTAATTTCAACATTTAAAAATAGTTGACCAAAAAATAATCCCCCAAAAATCCAACAACAGTATAAAACTTTACAAAACATTATAAAAAACAGTACAAAACAGCGCCAGGGGGTTGTAAATTCAATGTAACAAAAATAGAATTCAAAAAATATATATACCGTATTTCCTTGAATTGCCGCCGGGCCGCTAATTAATTTACAACCTAGCGGGACGGCGTGGCGCAGTGGAAGAGTGGCCGTGCGCAACCCGAGGGTCCCTGGTTCAATTCCAACCTCGTCATGTCCGTTGTGTCCTTGAGCAAGACACTTCACCCTTGCTCCTGATGGGTGCTGGTTGGCCCCTTGCATGGCAGCTCCCTCCATCAGTGTGTGTGTGAATGGGTAAATGTGGAAGTAGTGTCAAAGCGCTTTGAGTACCTTGAAGGTAGAAAAGCGCTATACAAGTACAACCCATTTATTACCTGATTGTGATGACTTGCATTGATTGGAATCAGACAGTTGTGCTGATAACGTCTGCGTTTTCGAACGGAGGAGAAAAAAAGTCCTCCTTTCTATAATAAATAATAATGGATTAGATGTTAAATCGCGCTTTTCTATTGTTATATACTCAAAGCGCTCACAGAGAAGTGTGAACCCATCATTCATTCACACATTGGTGGTGGTAAGCTACATTTGTAGCCACAGCTGCCCTGGGGTAGACTAGCGGAAGCGAGGCTGCCAGTTTGCGCCTACGGCCCCTCCGACCACCACCCATCATTCATTCATCATTCATTCACCAGTGTGAGTGGCATCTGGGCAAGGGTGAAGTGTCCTGCCCAAGGACACAACGGCGGCGATTTGGATTTCAGGAGGCGGGAAGCGAACCGGCAACCCTCAGGTTTCTAGCGCGGCCGCTCTACGCCATACCACCCCCTTTCTGTCCAGTCCCACATGAAAGTGGTTAGTGTTTGGCATGTTATTTATACAGCTTCCATACTCGGTTTTTATACACGGCAGCTTTCTGGGACTCTTATTTTGTTAGCACAGGCAGGATGAAGCAGCGCTTTTATTGTGAAGACAGGAACCTATAGTTCCGACGGCGCGAGAGTCTGTTGAAATAAAAGTGTTTCTCGCCTTCCTGTCGGTCATTTTTTCTTAATAATGAGCCGGTGTCATCTCAGAAGATCCTCGGGTGCCGTGATGTCAACTCTGTGGACTTAGTGGGTAGAGTGTCCGCCCTGAGATCGGTAGGTCGTGAGTTCAAATCCGGCTGAGTCATACCAAAGACTATAAACATGGCACTCAGCATCAATGGTTAGAATTGGGGATTATATCAACAAAAATGATTCCCGGGCGCGTCAATCAATCAATCAATCAATCAATCAATGTTTATTTATATAGCCCCAAATCACAAATGTCTCAAAGGACTGCACAAATCATTACGACTACAACATCCTCGGAAGAACCCACAAAAGGGCAAGGAAAACTCACACCCAGTGGGCAGGGAGAATTCACATCCAGTGGGACGCCAGTGACAATGCTGACTATGAGAAACCTTGGAGAGGACCTCAGATGTGGGCAACCCCCCCCCTCTAGGGGACCGAAAGCAATGGATGTCGAGCGGGTCTAACATGATACTGTGAAAGTTCAATCCATAGTGGATCCAACACAGCCGCGAGAGTTCAGTTCAAAGCGGATCCAAGACAGCAGCGAGAGTCCTGTCCACAGGAAACCATCTCAAGCGGAGGCGGATCAGCGGCGTAGAGATGTCCCCAACCGATACACAGGCGAGCGGTCCATCCTGGGTCTCGACTCTGGACAGCCAGTACTTCATCCATGGTCATCGGACCGGACCCCCTCCACAAGGGAGGGGGGGACATAGGAGAAAAAAGAAAAGAAACGGCAGATCTACTGGTCACCGCTGCTGCCCACTGCTCCCCTCACCAACAAGGGAATGGGTCAAATCCAGAGGACAAATTTCACCACACCTACTGTGTGTGTGACAATCATTGGTACTTTAACTTGGCGCAGTGGAAGAGTGGCCGTGCACAACCCGAGCGTCCCTGGTTCAATTCCCACCTAGTACCAACCTCGTCACGTCCGTTGTGTCCTGAGCAAGACACTTCACCCTTGCTCCTGATGGGTGCTGGTTGGCGCCTTGCATGGCAGCTCCCTCCATCAGTGTGTGAATGTGTGTGTGAATGGGTAAATGTGGAAGTAGTGTCCAAGCGCTTTGAGTACCTTGAAGGTAGAAAAGCGCTATAAAAGTACAACCCATTTATTTATCATTTATAACTTTAAATGATAAATACTGACAAAGGGGTTATACTTGTATGCGCTTTTCTACCTTCAAGGTACTCAAAGCGCTTTGACACTACTTCCACATTCACACACGCATTCACACACACATTCACACTGATGGCGGGAGCTGCCATGCAAGGGGCTAACCAGGACCCATCAGGAGCAAGGGTGAAGTATCTTGCTCATGGACACAACGGACGAGACTAGGGATGCACCGATTAATCGGTAACCGAATATATTCGTCCGAATATGGCAAACAAAGCCACATTCAGCCTTCGGTGGAATGAGTTAAAAACAAGGCCGAATAGTGGCGTGTGACGCAATTTTTTGACGCGGTGGCGTTGGGATATGTTGTGTACCTGTATAAGTGTATGAGGTTACAAGCACACACTTATTGAGATTTAGTGGGGCCTCTGTTTACATTATTAGCCTGTTGTGTAGGCTACCTGTATAAGTGTATGAGGTTACAAGCACACACTTATTGAGATTTACTTGAGCCTTCTGTTTACATTATTAGCATATCTACTGTGGCTAAGCAGGACAATAATTCATTTGTTGTGGGTTTATCCACTTTAATGCACTTTATTTTTTTTTTTGGAATGCATGTTTTGTTTGAAGGCCAAATATAAATGAAAAACTTTGTTTTTTTGGAAAGCAAAGGCTACTGGAATATTTAAAAAATGTCAATATTCAATAAAAAAAATACTTTATTTGAAAAACATGTGTAAATATTTATTCTACGCTATTTATGCAATATTAAAAAAATTGTGAAAAACTGCATTCGGTATTCGGCTAAGCTTTTAAATTTTATTCGGCTACGCCCACAAATTTTCATTTCGGTGCATCCCTAGACGAGACTAGGATGGTAGAAGGTGGATATTGAACCAGGAACCCTCAGGTTGCTGGCACAACCACTCTCCCAACCGCGCCACGCCGTCCCTAAAAAGTGACATTTTGGTGAAGGTTGATAATCGCTAATTTTTAGGTCTATTTTTTTTTTTTTTAATGCCTGGCTGGCGATCGACCGACACCCGCTCTGCGATCGACGTAACGGGCCCCCCTGAGCTGGTGACACAAGATGCAGACGACAAACACACGCAAAATAAACCAAACTAACACTTTCACACGTTCGGATGGTCCTGTTGGTTCTGACATGACGTAATGTGGTCCACGTGTGTGCCTGCAGATCTCGGAGGAGTGGACCAAAGGTGTGTTCGTGATCAAAGCCGACGATGAAGACATACACACTGCTAATGAGCGCAGACTCAAGGTGAGCCAACTTTTTACACATCTCTCTCTATATTCTCTCCATCCACACATTTATTGTACATCTATTTGCCTATACTAGGGTTTGGCAACCCCAAAATGTTGAAAGAGCCATATTGGACCAAAAATACAACAACAACAAAATCTGTCTGGAGCTGCAAAAAATAAAAGCCTTATTATATAAGTAGTATAATGAAGACAACACATGGTATAAGTGTCTATATTAGCTTACTATCAAAGGCTGATGTTGTATTTTTATTTTCGTAAGGGGTTCTGGGTATTTGTTCTGTTGTGTTTATGTTGTGTTACGCTGCAGATGTTCACCCGAAATGTGTTTGTCATTCTTGTTTGGTGTGGGTTCACAGTGTGGCACATTTTTGTAACGGTGTTAAAGTTGTTTGTACGGCAACCCTCAGTGTGACCTGTATGGCTGTTGACCAAGTTCTGCTTTGCATTCACTATCAAAAGGCTGATGTTGTATTTTTATTTTCACTCTACACATTTTTGGCAACATTGGAAAACATTAGTAAAATGGAGGCTTCTCGCCGGATGAGATGATATCTGCAAATTACTGGCTCAGAATTAAATAAAATTAAAGCTGCAAGCAGCGTTGGTCGGGCCCGCCTTTGGCTGCTGCCCCCGCGACCCAAACCCGGATAAGCGGTAGAAGCATGGATAGTAGCTACTATTATTATAGGGTATTGTGTGTAGAATTTTGAGGACAAAAATTATTTAATTCCATTTTCCATTGTCATAAGTGTCCCAATACTTTTGCCTAGTGTTAGTCCTAAGTGACCCAATACTTTTATCCAGTGGTTGTAGCCATCTTGAGACAACAGCAGCGCAGTTGATCTTTGAAGGGTCATAAAATCAAAACCGGAGCAGCAATCAAAACTCTGGCGATAAATTTTAATCAGAAGGGTTCAAACTCTCTCCTGTGCGAGTTTGAAGCCGAAACGACAAACGGGCTCAGAGATAACGTTTGAAGAAAGGTGACGGGTTTTTACAAAACTTTTGTTTTGAAGGGGTAATTGCCAACTCCCTGTTGATTTTTGCTGAAGGATGTTAATTATTAAAATGTAGGTCTAAGTGAGACCTACATAGAGGTTTTTGTTTCATGTCTCTCCAACATTCCTACCGGAAGTTACAGGCAGTTTTGTTTGTGTTTTCTTCCTAGGAGCAGTTTTTTCTGTGTTTTATTCAAAAATTGCGCTAGAGCGCAATTTTGAGTTTTGGGGTTTGGTTTTTTTTACTAGATCGCAATTTTTGCCAGTCCTGATGTGTGTGTCAAGTTTGGTGAGTTTTGAAGCATTTTGAGAGGGTCAAAATACAGTGCAGAGAGGCAAAAATAGCATTTTCTTTTAGGCAAATTTTGCTTTGAAGGGGTTTTTGACAATTTTTTTTTTATTTTTGCCATATAAAGTAAAATTATGAAATCTAGGTCTAAGTCAGTCCTACATAGAGGTTTTCGTTTCATGTCTCTCCAACATTTCTACCGGAAGTTACAGGCAGTTTTGTTTGTGTTTTCTTCCTAGGAGCAGTTTTTTCTGTGTTTTATTCAAAAATTGCTCTAAAGCGCAATTTTGAGTTTTGGGGTTTGGTTTTTTTAACTAGATTGCAATTTTTGCCAGTCCTGATGTGTGTGTCAAGTTTGGTGAGTTTTGAAGCATTTTGAGAGGGTCAAAATACAGCGCAAAGAGGCAAAAATAGCATTCTTTTAGGCAAATTTTGCTATGAAGGGGTTTTTGACACATTTTTTTTTATTTTTGCCGTATAAAGTAAAATTATGAAATCTAGGTCTAAGTCAGTCCTACATAGAGGTTTTTGTTTCATGTCTCTCCAACATTCTTACCGGAAGTTACAGGCAGTTTTGTTTGTGTTTTCTTCCTAGGAGCAGTTTTTTCTGTGTTTTATTCAAAAATTGCGCTAGAGCGCAATTTTGAGTTTTGGGGTTTGGTTTTTTTACTAGATCGCAATTTTTGCCAGTCTTGATGTGTGTGTCAAGTTTGGTGAGTTTTGAAGCATTTTGAGAGGGTCAAAATACAGCGCAAAGAGGCAAAAATAGCATTTTTTTAGGCCAATTTTGGTTTGAAGGGGTTTTTGACAAATTTTTTTAGATTTTTGCCATATAAAGTAAAATTATGAAATCTAGGTCTAAGTCAGTCCTACATAGAGGTTTTTGTTTCATGTCTCTCCAACATTCCTACCGGAAGTTACAGGCAGTTTTGTTTGTGTTTTCTTCCTAGGAGCAGTTTTTTCTGTGTTTTATTCAAAAATTGCGCTAGAGCGCAATTTTGAGTTTTGGGGTTTGGTTTTTTTTACTAGATTGCAATTTTTGCCAGTCCTGATGTGTGTGTCAAGTTTGGTGAGTTTTGAAGCATTTTGAGAGGGTCAAAATACAGCGCAAAGAGGCAAAAATAGCATTTTTTTTAGGCAAATTTTGCTTTGAAGGGGTTTTTGACAATTTTTTTTTGATTTTTGCCGTATAAAGTAAAATTATGAAATCTAGGTCTAAGTCAGTCCTACATAGAGGTTTTGGTTTCATGTCTCTCCAACATTCCTACCGGAAGTTACAGGCAGTTTTGTTTGTGTTTTCTTCCTAGGAGCAGTTTTTTCTGTGTTTTATTCAAAAATTGCTCTAAAGCGCAATTTTGAGTTTTGGGTTTTTTTTTTTTTTTTTACTAGATTGCAATTTTTGCCAGTCCTGATGTGTGTGTCAAGTTTGGTGAGTTTTGAAGCATTTTGAGAGGGTCAAAATACAGCGCAAAGAGGCAAAAATAGCATTTTTTTAGGCCAATTTTGGTTTGAAGGGGTTTTTGACAAATTTTTTTAGATTTTTGCCATATAAAGTAAAATTATGAAATCTAGGTCTAAGTCAGTCCTACATAGAGGTTTTTGTTTCATGTCTCTCCAACATTCCTACCGGAAGTTACAGGCAGTTTTGTTTGTGTTTTCTTCCTAGGAGCAGTTTTTTCTGTGTTTTATTCAAAAATTGCTCTAAAGCGCAATTTTGAGTTTTTTTTTTTTTTTTTTTTTTTTTACTAGATTGCAATTTTTGCCCGTCCTGATGTGTGTGTCAAGTTTGGTGAGTTTTGAAGCATTTTGAGAGGGTCAAAATACAGCGCAAAGAGGCAAAAATAGCATTTTCTTTTAGGCAAATTTTGCTTTGAAGGGGTTTTTGACAAATTTTTTTTAATTTTTGCCGCATAAAGTAAAATTATGAAATCTAGGTCTAAGTCAGTCCTACATAGAGGTTTTGGTTTCATGTCTCTCCAACATTCCTACCGGAAGTTACAGGCAGTTTTGTTTGTGTTTTCTTCTTAAGAGCAGTTTTTTCTGTGTTTTATTCAAAAATTGCTGAGTTTTGGGGTTTTTTTTTTTTTACTAGATCGCAATTTTTGCCAGTCCTGATGTGTGTGTCAAGTTTGGTGAGATTTGAAGCATTTTGAGAGGGTCAAAATACAGCGCAAAGAGGCAAAAATAGCATTTTCTTTTAGGCAAATTTTGCTTTGAAGGGGTTTTTGACAATTTTTTTTTGATTTTTGCCATATAAAGTAAAATTATGAAATCTAGGTCTAAGTCAGTCCTACATAGAGGTTTTTGTTTCATGTCTCTCCAACATTTCTACCGGAAGTTACAGGCAGTTTTGTTTGTGTTTTCTTCCTAGGAGCAGTTTTTTCTGTGTTTTATTCAAAAATTGCGCTAGAGCGCAATTTTGAGTTTTGGGGTTTGGTTTTTTTACTATATCGCAATTTTTGCCAGTCCTGATGTGTGTGTCAAGTTTGGTGAGTTTTGAAGCATTTTGAGAGGGTCAAAATACAGCCCAAAGAGGCAAAAATAGTTATTTTTTTTAGGCAAATTTTGCTTTGAAGGGGTTTTTGACAATTTTTTTTTTTTTTTTGCCATATAAAGTAAGATTATGAAATCTAGGTCTAAGTCAGTCCTACATAGAGGTTTTTGTTTCATGTCCCTCCAACATTTCTACCGGAAGTTACAGGCAGTTTTGTTTGTGTTTTCTTCCTAGGAGCAGTTTTTTCTGTGTTTTATTCAAAAATTGCGCTAGAGCGCAATTTTGAGTTTTGGGGTTTGGTTTTTTTACTAGATCGCAATTTTTGCCAGTCCTGATGTGTGTGTCAAGTTTGGTGAGTTTTGAAGCATTTTGAGAGGGTCAAAATGCAGCGCAGAGAGGCAAAAATAGCATTTTTTTTAGGCAGATTTTGCTTTGAAGGGGTTTTTGACAATTTTTTTTTTATTTTTGCCATATAAAGTAAAATTATGAAATCTAGGTCTAAGTCAGTCCTACATAGAGGTTTTTGTTTCATGTCTCTCCAACATTTCTACCGGAAGTTACAGGCAGTTTTGTTTGTGTTTTCTTCCTAGGAGCAGTTTTTTCTGTGTTTTATTCAAAAATTGCGCTAGAGCGCAATTTTGAGTTTTGGGGTTTGGTTTTTTTACTATATCGCAATTTTTGCCAGTCCTGATGTGTGTGTCAAGTTTGGTGAGTTTTGAAGCATTTTGAGAGGGTCAAAATACAGCCCAAAGAGGCAAAAATAGTTATTTTTTTTAGGCAAATTTTGCTTTGAAGGGGTTTTTGACAATTTTTTTTTTTTTTTTGCCATATAAAGTAAGATTATGAAATCTAGGTCTAAGTCAGTCCTACATAGAGGTTTTTGTTTCATGTCCCTCCAACATTTCTACCGGAAGTTACAGGCAGTTTTGTTTGTGTTTTCTTCCTAGGAGCAGTTTTTTCTGTGTTTTATTCAAAAATTGCTCTAAAGCGCAATTTTGAGTTTTTTTTTTTATTTTTTTTTTTTTACTAGATTGCAATTTTTGCCCGTCCTGATGTGTGTGTCAAGTTTGGTGAGTTTTGAAGCATTTTGAGAGGGTCAAAATACAGCGCAAAGAGGCAAAAATAGCATTTTTTTAGGCAAATTTTGCTATGAAGGGGTTTTTGACCATTTTTTTTTTATTTTTGCCATATAAAGTAAAATTATGAAATCTAGGTCTAAGTCAGTCCTACATAGAGGTTTTGGTTTCATGTCTCTACGACATTGTTAACAGAAGTTACAAGCAGTCTGGGTTTTTTTTTTCGTAGGGGGCGCTAGAGCGCATTTTTGATTTTTGGGGTTTGTTTTTTTTATTAGATGGCAATTTTCGCCAGTTCTGATGAGTGTGTGAAATTTGGTGAGTTTTGAAGCATGGTCAGGGGGTGAAATTACAGTTCAAAGAGGCGGCGGAATAATAATAATAATAATAAAACGCACAAAATTCAATAGGTCCTTTGGCAATGGGCCATGCGGGCCCTAAATATAAAATTTACATAATAAACATCAACTACAGGCTTCCCAAATGCTGTAATAAATTAAGCATGATGAGTGGACTTGAAACTGTTTAATGTTGCACTTTTGATATTTAGAAGAAAAGTTTTGTCATTTTATTTAATCTAAGCAACAAGTTGAGGCAGTTTATTATTGATTAAAGTGGGCAGAATTATTATAGTGTTCCCAATGTTAAAAGGATAAAGCCATCGTTTACAAATTTGGTAAATAAATAAACTAAAAATGAATATTTTGTTGTTGTCTTACTTTACCGAAAATGAACCGAACGGTGACCTCTAAAACGATGTACATACCGAACTGAAATTTTTGTTTACCGTTACACCCCTAGGTAAAATGTATGACTTTTTAAAACACTGCTGTGTACACGGACCTAGGAAGAAGTACAGAGCGCCAATAAAACTTAAAGGCTAATAATATTTACGGCTTTTCACACACCCACAAATGAATGCCATCCATACTTGGTCAACAGCCATACAGGTCACACTGAGGGTGGCCGTATAGACAACTTTAACACTGTTACAATATGCGCCACACTGTGAACCCACACCAAACAAGAACGACAACACACATTTCGGGAGAACATCCGCACCTTGACACAACATAAACACAACAGAACAAATACCCAGAATCCACAATATACACCCCCCTGTCCCCCCAAATCTGCCCACCTCAACCCCCTCAAGCTCTCTCAGGGAGAGCATGTCCCAAATTCCAAGCTGCTGTTTTGAGGCATGTTTAAAAAAAAATAATAATAATAGACTTTGTGACTTCAATAATAAATATGGCAGTGCCATGTTGGCATTTTTTTTCCCATAACTTGAGTTGATTTATTTTGGAAAACCTTGTTACATTGTTTAATGCATCCAGCGGGGCATCACAACAAAATTAGGCATAATAATGTGTTAATTCCACGACTGTATGTATCGGAATCGGTAATTAAGAGTTGGACAATATCGGAATATCGGCAAAAAGGCCATTATCGGACATCTCTTAATAAAAATGTATATAATATGAATACATAATATTTTTACTTTCACTGCTTAAATCTCTAAAACAGTGTTTTTCAACCTTTTTTAAACCCAAAGCACTTTTTTTCCCAGAAAATAGTAGAAAATAACTCGAGCGTTTGTTGAGAATAGAAAGTCGTTCTCATCAAATACCTGACGCGATTGTTCGATATGATGGTAAGCCACAACCATCCAAGCATCAGTAACTATTCTCTCACAATGTAGGCCTCCAAAGCTATTGGCTACACACTGCCACCTACTGACATGGACTAGTATTACATGGTTACTCTGCCTGTCACCACAGGTGGGTAGAGTAGCCAGAAATTGTACTCAAGTAAGAGTACTGTTACTTTAGAGATTTATTACTCAAGTAAAAGTAGAGGAGTAGTCACCCAAATATTTACTTGAGTAAAAGTAAAAAGTATGTTGTGAAAAAACTACTCAAGTACTGAGTAACTGATGAGTAACCTGATTACGGCAACAAGTAATGCACAAAAACATAAAAATAGCAATGAGCAAATTCATAGCCAGGAATATCTCTTAAGCAACTAAAACAATAATATATATTAAATAATAATACATTAAAATAAAAAAAAATAAGGCAAATTGAGCCACAATAACTTAACAGCACCATAGGCTCAGTAGGCATTTATTGATTGATTGATTGATTGATTGATTGAAACTTGTATTAGTAGATTGCACAGTACAGTACATATTCCCTACAATTGACCACTAAATGGTAACACCCCAATAAGTTTTTCAACGTTAATCAATTACTTAATAAATGACCAAGTCGAGGTGATCTACCTTATATATACATACACACACATATATATATATATATACACAGTATATAATTTATAGTTTTTTATTTTGCCGTTTTTGTTGAAATGTCAAAGGTGTTTTAATGAATATACATGCATGTTTAACATATAGATTCCTATCTCTCACGAAGACAAGAATATAAGTTGGTGTATTACCTGATTCTGATGACTTGCATTGATTGGAATCAGACAGTTTAGTGCTGATAATGTCCACGTTTTCAAATGGAGGAGAAAAAAAGTTCCTCCTTCCTGTCTAATACCACATGAAAGTCGTTGGTTTTTGGCATCTTATTTGTCCAGCTTCCATATTTGTTTTTATACACTTTACAAGAAATAAATTGGCGGCAAACTCCGTAGCTTGCTAGCTTGTTTGCGCTGGCTTTCAGAGACTCTTATTTTGTTAGCGCAGGCGCGATGGAGCGACACTTTTATTGTGAAGACAGGAAGTGTGCGATCAGTCTTTAGGCTTTTGACGGGAAGTACGGTTGAAATAAAAAGTGTCTTTTTTCCTTTACACTTGTGATTGATTGATTGAAACTTTTATTAGTAGATTGCACAGTACAGTACATATTCCCTACAATTGACCACTAAATGGTAACACCCCAATAAGTTTTTAAACTTTTTTAGGTCGGATTCGACGTGTGACGGTCACGTGACCGCCTGGTTTTGTTTGATTGGTCCAACGTCACCAGTGACTGCATTTGATTGGTGAAACGCAGGCATGCGTAGTTCCTACTTTGAATGCGTGTCTGACAAAATCAAAACAAACAAAACGTGCATTAACAGATCGATTAAAAAAAAGTAGAGAGTAACGAGCTAATTGTAGATAAATGGAGCGGAGTAAAAGTAGCGTTTATTCTTTATAAATATACTCAAGTAAAAGTATGTTGCATAAAAACTACTCTTAGAAGTACAATTTATCCCAAAAGTTACTCAAGTAGATGTAACGGAGTAAATGTAGCACGTTACTACCCACCTCTGGCTGTCACAGGCACTCAACAAAGGTACATGATCTGTGTGCATCATAATTAGTGGTTCGCAGAAAATATGTTTTAGGCCTGTCACAACCACTGGCTTGTTAGTGGCTGTAACATTAAGGGAGACCACACCGATTTGTACATTTTAGCCAACAGATCTTTTATTTACAACATGTATCAGTGATCAGTAATGTGAATTAACCAAGGAATGTATCAGTAAATGAGTGTTGTCCCAAAAGGGTGCAAGTGTGGTGCTAATCCCGGCCGTCGTTGCCGTGACCATACGGTCACCAAACGAATGTGCCTGTGGGACGAGAGAGAGAGCGAGCATGCTGATGGGAGGCCTTTTATAGGCCACCCAATCAGCAGCCCTCTGAGATGTTGCACGTCTTCACAGACCAGCTCCACCTGCGGGTCGGAGGACCAAAGTGCCCCAAACACTAACCGGCAGAGCCGGGCATGACATCCCCCCCCCTTAAAAACAGAGACCCGTGTTAACTGGGTCTCTGAAGCACCATCAAAAAATAGAAAACAAAAAACTACAGTAGCCCCAGTAGCTATATTCTAGTCCCACTGACGCACCTCCCCTCCACCCCAGACCAACCAGAACCCAAACCATCCCAAACACCCTCCTTCCCCTCCGACCTTCCCTGCACCCAGCAAATCCTGGTACCCGGACAGCGACCTTTAAGGGAAACAGAGAAAAACCGCAGGTTAGGAGTGAGTGGAGATGATTAGACCTCCTGGTCCAGAGCCCGAGAGAGCGCATCAGCCATTACATTTTCCACCCCGCGAATATGGCGGATCAACAGGTGGAATGGCTGCAGAAACAGTGCCCAGCGCAACAGGCGCTGGTTGGTGGACCCTTTGAAAGACTGCAGAAAAGTGAGAGGGTTGTGATCTGAGTAGACCACAATTGGATGGAGACCCCCTCCCACATAGACTTCAAAGTGTTGCAATGCCCAAATCAATGCTAATGCTTCCTTTTCAATCACTGAATAATTAAATTGGTATTTGTTGAATTTTTTTGAAAAATAGCAAACCGGTCTGGCTACTCCATCATCATCAGCCTGCAGGAGGACCGCACCTGCTCCCACCTGGCTTGCATCCACCTGCAGCTGGAATGGCAGATCCAGTTTGGGTGCAGCCAGGACCGGAGCTGATGTTAACAAAAGCTTTGCATTCTGGAAAGCCTGCTGACACTCCTCCGACCAAATGAATTTGGCGCCACCCTTCAACAAATTGGTCAGAGGAGATACAACAGTTGAAAAATTGCAGCAAAAATTGCGGTAGTACCCGATCATACCCAAAAAACGCATAAGTTCTTTCTTCGTCGCCGGCACAGGGAAATTATCAATAGCTGCCACCTTTGCGTTAACGGGCCGCACCATCCCCTGGCCGACTACTTTACCCAAATAGACGACTGTGGCACGCGCAAACTCGCATTTCGCTAAATTTACTGTGAGGTTTGCTGCCACCAACCTCTGGAAAAGCGCTCGAATGCGAGCCAAATGTTCGTCCCAACTGTCTGAATGACAAACGGCGTCGTCCAAATAAACCGAGCACCCCTGCAGCCCCCCAACGACCCTATTCATGAGCCGTTGGAAGGTTGCAGGAGCATTCCGCAAACCGAAGCTCATTCGAGTATACGAGTACAAACCGGAAGAGGTAATGAATGCAGATATCTCCTGCGCTCTCTGCGTCAAAGGCACTTGATAGTAACCTTTCAATAAATCAAATTTGCTGACATAACGAGCACTCCCAACCTGATCCACACAGTCCTCGATACGTGGCAATGGAAAAGAATCTGGTCTAGTCACAGCATTTACTTTCCTATAATCCGTACAGAATCTATAGGTGTTATCTGACTTTTTCACCAGTAGACATGGCGATGCCCAACTGGAGTAAGATGGCTTGGCGAGACCATGATCAAGCAGATACTGCACACTGTCCTCCATACTCTTCTGTTTATCGGGAGCCACTCGATAAAATCTTTGTCGTATTGGGCGGGCACCCTGTGTGTCAATGTCATGTTCAATTAGTGTGGTACAGGTTGGAGTGTCGGAAAACAAAGGCAAAAACTCAAAAATCAAATCCGACAACTGTTTACGCTGTACCTCACTTAAATGACCGAGGAGACTATCTAGCTCCTTTAACTGCTGAGTATTATCTAAGCGCCCGTGTAACACTGAATCATCAGGTGCGCGCACTTCATCGCAAGCTGCCACCTCCGGCCAGTTGAGCGGTTCCCCAACCCCAACGGCTAGACCCACTGGACTCGCAGCAATCCCACCCGCCTTGTCGGAACCTGCAGAGTGGTAAGGCTTGAGTAAATTCAGATGACACAGTTGCTGTGATCGTTTACGATCAGGAGTTGACAGTAAATAATTGAGATCTGACACTTGGCTCATAACCGTAAATGGACCAGAGTATTTTGCTGTAAATGGTGACCCCGGAATGGGCAGCAAAGCTAAAACTTGATCACCTGGATTGAAAACTCTGATCTTCGCTTTACGGTCATAACGCAGCTTCATTTTCACCTGAGCTTTAGTCAAATGCTCGGTTGCCTCTTTCCATGCAAGCAACAGTCTACGACGAAAACCATCTACGTACTCAGTGAAACTGACGGGAGTGTTCTGCAGATCCAGATTGGCATTTAAAACAGACAGTGAGGTCCGGACTTTGTGGCCAAAGACTAGGTCATTTGGACTAAAACCAGTGCTTTCTTGAACTACACCACGCGCAGACAACAAGAGCCATGGCAACGCCTCCTCCCAATCTCTCCGCATCTCAACACAGTAAGCGCGCAAGAGAGACTTCAACGTGGCATGCCAGCGCTCCAATGCCCCCTGACTCTGTGCGTGATACGCGCTGCTCAAATTGTGCTTCACCTGCATCGACTTCAACGCTGCAGCAAATGTTCTGGAGGTAAAGTTAGACCCTCTGTCGCTCTGAATTACCTTTGGAATGCCAAAGACAGAAATGAATTTAGACAAACATTTCAATATTGACCTTGTGGTAATTGTTCTCAAGGCATACGCTGCTGGATACCGAGTGGCCTGGCACATGATGGTAAAGAGGTACACACAACCAGATTTCGGAGGGGTGGTTCGGGCATCTGGTCAGGATGCCACCCGAACGCCTCCCGAGGGAGGTGTTTAGGGCACGTCCAACCTGTAGGAGGCCTCGGGGAAGACCCAGGACACGTTGGGAAGACTATGTCTCCCGGCTGGCCTGGGAACGCCTCGGGAAGAGCTAGACGAAGTGGCTGGGGAGAGGGAAGTCTGGGCTTCCCTGCTTAGGCTGCTGCCCCCGCGACCCGACCTCTGATATGCGGAAGAAGATGGATGGATGGATAAGCTTTTCAATCTGGCTCGCCGGATATTTCCCCAAATATTTTTTTTAGATCTTTAAGATGGAAAGTGTAGCTGTCATTATGATGTGCAGTCATGTTTTCTAATGATCGTAAGTCTTGAACTATACGAAGCATTTTAATGGAATCTGCGCTTTTGCGTGATATACTAGTTACTATGGTAACCTAAGTCGGAGCAGCTCAGACGAGGCGCCAAGCAGTGTGGGCGGGGAGCGTTTCCACGGAGTGTTTCCAGATCGACCAGCCTGAAATGCGGGTGTCAGGGACGGACGCAGAATTTCGCTGTTTGTTTGCATTTTTGTTGCGTTTCTCTTGATTGTAAAATATGTCAATTGAGAGAGGTTGTGACATTCATATGTTGTCAATATTCAGTGTTTTATCGTTCATTGGTAATATTGTGAATCCCACTTTCTTTATTTTCATGTAAAAAAATGTGTTTTTTTGTGTTTGTGCGTGCGTGCAGGAGCTGATAGGTGCCTCTGCGGGGAAGCTGCACACAGGAAGGAGCAGGAATGACCAGGTGGGGGCGGGAGGATTGGGAGGGCGCCTCACTTCCTGCTGGGCTCCGTCACATGTGTTTGTGCGACACCGCCTCAGGTGGTGACCGACATGCGCCTGTGGCTGCGCGACGCCATCGCCACCCTGACGGACAGCGCTCTGCAGCTCATCTCCACCATGGTGGAGCGCGCCGCCGCGTAAGGCCGCCGACACTCTGGGCCCTGCGCGCCGCGTCCACTTTTAACGAGGGTTTTCCCAACCCCAGGGAGATGGACGTGCTGTTTCCTGGTTACACCCACATGCAGAGAGCCCAGCCAATCAGATGGAGCCACTGGATCCTGAGGTCAGCATCAAGTCGTCTTTTGTCGACAGCTCACTTGACGCCTCACTTCTTTTATTTCCTTCCCCCCCCCTGGCGTCCGTGGGGGTTTGAAGTCACGTTGTGGCAGTGAGGCGGGACGTGGAGCGTCTGCAGGAGATCAAGAGGAGGGTCAACGTTTTGCCTTTGGGCAGGTATGCACACCTTGGTTGACTTCACAACTCGGGGTGTCCCGAGCCGATATTGATCTTTTCTTGCATTTTAATGAAATCATTTACAACAGTTAAACATGTTAGTCTATAGCAGGAGTAGGGAACCTGTAGCTCTTTTGATGACTGCATCTGGCTCTCAGATAAATCTTAGCTGACATTGCTTAACACGATAAGTAATGAATAATTCCACTGGTAATCACAGTCTTAAAAATAACGTTCAAATTATAAAGCATTCTCATGCATTTTAATCCAACCATCCGTTTTCTACCGCACCTGTTCAAGATGTCGCATTAATGCTAAGAAGTATTATGTTTATTAATGGTTAACTTTAGAATAACAATGTTATTGATCTGCGCTGCTGATCCGCCTCCGCTTGGGATGGTTTCCTGCTGGCTCCGCTGTGAACGGGACTCTCGCTGCTGAGTTGGACCCGCTTTGGACTGGACTCTCGCGACTGTGTTGGATCCATTGTGGATTGAACTTTCACAGTATCATGTTAGACCCGCTCGACATCCATTGCTTTCCTCCTCTCCAAGGTTCTCATAATCATTATTGTCACAGACGTCCCACTGGATCATTATTGTCACCGACGTCCCACTGGGTGTGAGTTTTTCCTTGCCCTTATGTGGGCCTACCGAGGATGTCGTGGTGGTTTGTGCAGCCCTTTGAAACACTAGTGATTTAGGGCTATATAAGTAAACATTGATTGATTGATTGATTAAAAAGAATAAGAGACTTATTCCTCTCTAAAAATGTTGGTCTTACTTAAAAAAATGCACGCATTTATTTGTATTCTGTGTTATGAAATTATAAAGCATTCTCGTGCATTTTAATCCAACCATCCGTTTTCTACCGCACATGTTCAAGATGTCGCATTAATGGTAAGAAGTATTATAATTATTAATGGTTAACTTTAGAATAACAATGTTATTAAAAAGAATAAGAGACTTATTATACTCTAAAAATGTTGGTCTTACTTAAAAAATGCACGCATTTTATTTGTATTCTCAACCAATCAATCAATCAATGTTTATTTCATGCTGGCTCCGCTGTGAACTGGGTGTTGGATCCGCTTTGGACTGGACTCTCGCGACTGTGTTGGATCCATTATGGATTGAACTTTCACAGTATCATGTTAGACCCGCTCGACATCCATTGCTTTCCTCCTCTCCAAGGTTCTCATAGTCATCATTGTCACCGACGTCCCACTGGGTGTGAGTTTTCCTTGCCCTTATGTGGGCCTACCGAGGATGTCGTAGTGGTTTGTGTTGTGGTTTGTGCAGCCCTTTGAGACACTAGTGATTTAGGGCTACATAAGTAAACATTGATTGATTGATTGATTTATATCGCGCTTTTCTAGACACTCAAAGCGCTTACAGAGAAGTGGGAACTCATGATTCATTCACAGCTGGTGGTGGTAAGCTACATCAGTAGCCACAGCTGCCCTGGTAGACTGACTTACAGTCAAAAAGTCTGGACACGCCTTCTCATTCAATGCGTTTTCTGTATTTTCACGAATATTTACACTGTCACTGAAGGCATCAAAACTATGAATGAACATGTGGAGTCATGTACTTAACAGAAAAAAAGGTGAAATAACTAAAAACATGTTTTATATTTTCCATCCACTACCGCTTATTCCCTTTCGGGGTCACGGGGGGCGCTGGTGCCTATCTCAGCTACAATCGGGCGTAAGGCGTCGTACACCCTGGACAAGTCTCCACCTCATCGCAGGCATAGATAGACAGACAACATTCACACACTAGGGACCATTTAGTGTTGCCAATCAACCTATCCCCAGGTGCATGTCTTTGGAAGTGGGAGGGAACCCACACAGAAAGATCCCGAGCCCGGGATTGAACCCAGGACTACTCAGGACCTTCGTATTGTGAGGCAGACGCACTAACCCCTCTTCCACCGTGCTGCCCCTTATCATGGTTGATTAGTGGACTTTCTTGCTTTATCAATGGGGTTTGGACCATCCGTTGTGTTGTAAATGAGAAGGTGTGTCTAAACTTTGGGTCTGTACTGTATTTATTAATTAATTGGACAATATTGTGGTGTAAAACAGCACATTTGTCAATATATCAATTCAAATAAATACGGTTGCATACAACCTACACATACGGGGCGGTATCGCTCGGTTGGTAGAGCGGCCGTGCCAACAACTGGAAGGTTCCAGGTTCCATCCCCGCTTCCGCCATCCTAGTCACTGCCGTTGTGTCCTTGGGCAAGACACTTTACCCACCTGCTCCCAGTGCCACCCACACTGGTTTAAATGTAACTTAGATACTGGGTTTCACTATGTAAAGCGCTTTCAGTCACTAGAGAAAAGCACTATATAAAATATATACCTACTCATGGCCTACTGGTTAGAGTGTCCGACCAGAGATCGGTAGGTTGTGAGTTCAAACCCCGGCCGAGTCATACCAAAGACTATAAAAATGGGACCCATTGCCTCCCAAGCATCAAGGGTTGGAATTGGGGGTTAAGTCAGCATAAATGATTCCCGGGCGTGGCACCGCTGCTCCTCACTACTCCCCTCACTTCCCAGGAGGTGATCAAAGGGATGGGTCAAATGCAGAGGACAAATTTCACTATTCCTAGTGTGTGTGACGATTTATGTACTTTGACTTTAAAATATAATTCACTTCACATATAAAGTCTCCAATGCAGAAGCCTATTGGTTGGTAGAGCGGCCGTGCCAGCAACTTGAGGGTTGCAGGTTCGATTCCCGCTTCCGCCATCCTAGTCACTGCCGTTGTGTCCTTGGGCAAGACACTTTACCCACCTGTCCCCCAGTGCCACCCACACCGGTTTAAATGTGACTTAGATACTGGGTTTCACTATGTAAAGCGCTTTCAGTCACTAGAGAAAAGCACTATATAAAATATATACCTACTCATGGCCTAGTGGTTAGAGTGTCCGACCCGAGATCGGTAGGTTGTGAGTTCAAACCCCGGCCGAGTCATACCAAAGACTATAAAAATGGGACCTATTACCTTCCATTAGCATCAAGGGTTGAAATTGGGGGTTAAATCACTATAAATGATTTCCGGGCGTGGCACCGCTGCTGCCCACTGCTCCCCTCACTTCCCAGGAGGTGATCAAGGGGATGGGTCAAATGCAGAGGACAAATTTCACTATTCCTAGTGTGTGTGACGATTTATGTACTTTAACTTTAAAATATAATTCACTTCACTTCACATATAAAGTCTGCAATGCAGAAGCCTATTGGTTGGTAGAGCGGCCGTGCCAGCAACTTGAGGGTTGCAGGTTCGATTCCCGCTTCCGCCATCCTAGTCACTGCCTTGTGTCCTTGGGCAAGACACTTTACCCACCTGCTCCCAGTGCCACCCACACTGGTTTAAATGTAACTTAGATATTGGGTTTCACTATGTAAAAGCGCTTTGAGTCACTAGAGAAAAGCGCTATATAAAATATATACCTACTCATGGCCTAGTGGTTAGAGTGTCCGCCCCGAGATCGGTAGGTTGTGAGTTCAAACCCCGGCCGAGTCATACCAAAGACTATAAAAATGGGACCCATTGCCTCCCTGCTTGGGACTCAGCATCAAGGGTTGGAATTGGGGGTTAAGTCAGCATAAATGATTCCCAGGGGGGTAATCAAGGGGATGGGTCAAATGCAGAGGACAATTTTCACTATTCCTAGTGTGTGTGACTGATTGATACTTGTATTAGTAGATTGCACAGTACAGTACATATTCCGTACAATTGACCACTAAATGGTAACACCCCCATTAAGTTTTTCAACTTGTTTAAGTCGGGGTCCACGTTCATCAATTCATGGTATTCATGACAATTTATGTACTTTAACTTGAACTTTAAAATATTAGTCACTTCACTTCACATATAAAGTCTCCAATGCAGAAGCCTATTAGAAAGTGTCCCGTAACAAACGTGTCCGCATCATTCAACTAACTGCGTCATGACATATTGTGACCACTGGGTGTCGCCAAAACACAAATTACTACACTTCAACTTCAAAGACAGCATTACCTCTATCAAAGAGGTCTCTGTTTTTAAATAAATAAATAAATGGGTTGTACTTGTATAGCGCTTTTCTACCTTCAAAGTACTCAAAGCGCTTTGACACTACTTCCACATTCACACACTGATGGAGGGAGCTGCCATGCAAGGCGCCAACCAGCACCCATCAGGAGCAAGGGTGAAGTGTCTTGCTCAGGACACAACGGACGTGACGAGGTTGGTTCTAGGTGGGATTTGAACCAGTGACCCTCGGGTTGCGCACGGCCACTCTCCCACTGCGCCACGCCGTCCCACGCCGTTTTTCATACCTAATACTGTTCTCTGGAGTAATTTCACATGATCAAACTCCTGATTGTAGTATTCCACGCTACATAATTAATAAAGTATGTAAGAGGGGTTAGTGCGTCTGCCTCACAATACAAAGTTCCTGCAGTCCTGGGTTCAAATCCAGGCTCGGGATCTTTCTGTGTGGAGTTTGCATGTTCTCCCCGTGACTGCGTGGGTTCCCCCCCAGGTACTCCGGTTTCCTCCCACTTCCAAAAACATGCACCTGGGGATAGGTTGATTGGCAACACTAAATTGGTCCTAGTGTGTGAATGTTGTCTGTCTATCTATGCCTGCGATGAGGTGGCGACTTGTCCAGGGCGTACCCCGCCTTCCGCCCGATTGTAGCTGAGATAGGCGCCAGCGCCCCCCGCGACCCCGAAAGGGAATAAGCGGTAGAAATGGATGGATACCGGGATGAGTGCTGACCTTGTATCGGATCAGTATCGTTATCGGTCAAGACTCCAATCTCTGAGTCGTATCGGACATGAAAACATGGTATCGGGACCCCCCTACTCACAGGATATTTGCTGTGTGCTGACTTCCTGTCATTTTCAGTGGCGCCATTGCCGGAACGCCATTTGACATCGACCGGGAGCTGCTCAGGAGAGGTCAGAACGTCCAAAAGATCTGATTATTGTGAGTTCTGACGATACGGCTGACATGAGTGTTTCGTTGACAGAGTTGTCTTTCGATGACATCAGCTTGAACAGCATGGACGCCACCGCACAACGAGATTTTGTCGGTACGTTTACTCGAACGTCAGTCAAACTTTTATTAATTGTTTGTGTGTGTGGGTGTGCGTGTCTCAGCGGAGTTCTTGTTCTGGGCCTCGCTGTGTTTGACTCACCTGAGTAAGATGGCCGAGGACCTTCTGCTCTACAGCACCAAAGAGTTCTCCTTCGTCACGCTCTCTGACGCCTACAGGTCAGTTTGCTTCAGTCGAAGTTTATTTGCAACATTTTTCGGAGTATAAGTCGCACCTGCCGAAAATACATAATAAAGAAGGGAAAAAACATATAAGTCGCATTTTTGGGGGAAATGTATTTAATAAAACCCAACACCAAAAATAGACATTTGAAAGGCAATTTAAAATAAATAAAGAATAGTGAACTTCAGGCTGAATAAGTGTACGTTATATCAATCAATCAATCAATCAATGTTTATTTATATAGCCCCAAATCACAAATGTCTCAAAGGACTGCACAAATCATTACGACTACAACATCCTCGGAAGAACCCACAAAAGGGCAAGGAAAACTCACACCCAGAGGGCAGGGAGAATTCACATCCAGTGGGACGCCAGTGACAATGCTGACTATGAGAAACCTTGGAGAGGACCTCAGATGTGGGCAACCCCCCCCCCCCTCTAGGGGACCGAAAGCAATGGATGTCGAGCGGGTCTAACATGATACTGTGAAAGTTCAATCCATAGTGGCTCCAACACAGTCGCGAGAGTTCAGTTCAAAGCGGATCCAAGACAGCAGCGAGAGTCCCGTCCACAGGAAACCATCCCAAGCGGAGGCAGATCAGCAGCGTAGAGATGTCCCCAACCGATATAGGCAAGCGGTCCATCCTGGGTCTCGACTCTGGACAGCCAGTACTTCATCCATGGTCATCGGACCGGACCCCCTCCACAAGGGAGGGGGGGACATAGGAGAAAGAAAAGAAGCGGCAGATCAACTGGTCTAAAAAGGAGGTCTATTTAAAGGCTAGAGTATACAGATGAGTTTTAAGGTGAGACTTAAATGCTTCTACTGAAGTATAGCACTCTTCTACCTTTTTAAAGGCCTACTGAAATGAGATGTTCTTATTTAAACGGGGATAGCAGGTCCATTCTATGTGTCATACTTGATCATTTCGCGATATTGCCATATTTTTGCTGAAAGGATTTAGTAGAGAACATCGATGATAAAGTTTGCAACTTTTGGTCGCTAATAAAAAATCCCTGCCTGTACCGGAAGTAGCAGACCTCACTGGTTGTAGGGCTCCTCACATCTGAACATTGTTTACAATCATGGCCACCAGCAGCGAAAGCGATTCGGACCGAGGAAGCAACATTTTCCCCATTAATTTGAGCGAGGATGAATGATTCGTGGATGAGGAAAGTTAAAGTGAAGCACTTAAAAAAATCAAGATAAAAAGGGCGGCTCCAGGCGACGGCAGTGTGAGCGATTCAGAATCCTGTAGTTTGATGTACTGAGAATGTGAGCTTGTGTATACTATGTACATGTTAAACACACTTGTTGCTCTTCTTGCCTTGTCTTTGTCGTGGAACCATTAGTTTGTGTGTTTGAGTCCCTTCACGCCTGCAGGGGAAGCAAACAAGAGACTTCTTTACTAGACTAGTGGATCCTCTCCTGATATCACATTCAGCAGGATGTGTGTGGCCTGCAACTTATTTGCAAATATGGCGCCATCTTGAAAGCAATATTGACTTTTATCCAGTATCAAATATATTTGTCTTTTTACTAAAATACAATAGCCATCAAAATATTCATTTCCTCCAAACATCCTCCATATAAACCTTGTCTATGGCGAGAAAAACTGTATTAATTGTAGATATGTAATATCTACACCTCAAGTCCAGGGTTTGTTTAAGGAGTTAAAATGTGAAAAATAACTAAATGAGCCAAAACTTTTCAATTTTCTATACAGTGAAGGATCCTGCTGTAAGGACTTCTTGTCATGACTAAACATATGTTTGAACATGTCCTAAGTTTATGCTCTCACGTGCAGCACAGGCAGCAGTTTGATGCCCCAGAAGAAGAACGCTGACAGTCTGGAGCTGATCAGGAGCAAAGCAGGTCGAGTCTTCGGCCGAGTAAGACATCTTGTTTTTCATTTTGCAATCATTTGTTCAGAATGTATCTATTTATTAGGTCATTTAACGTTGTTGACTGTGTTTATCTTGTTTAAAGGTGTTTACATAAACTGTGTTCAACATTGTTTTACTGTGTTTTTGTTTAGTTGTTGAGCGGTGTTCAACTGTGTGTAAATACTTTAACGCTGTTTACATTTTTTACCTTTTGTTCAGATTTTGTATCTGTCTTTACATTGTTTAACAGTGTTTACATTGTTTAACTGTGTTCAATGGTGTTTATATTTAGGTTTGTTCAATGGTGTTTAACTGTGTTCAACAGTGTTTACATTGTTTAACAACGTTGTCTAAAGTTGTTGAATTGTGTTCAACTGTGTTTATATAGTTTAACGGTGTTTACATTGTTTACCTTTTGTTCCGATTTTTTATGTCTTTACATTGTTTAACGGTGTTTACATTATCTAACTGTGTTCAATGGTGTTTATATTTAGGTTTGTTCAATGGTGTTTAACTGTGTTCAACTGTGTTTATATTGTTCAACAATGGTTTACAGCCTTTACCTTGTTTAACTGTGGTCAACAGTGTTTATATTGTTTAACGGCGTTTACATTGTTTACCTTCTTTCAGATTATTTATCTGTCTTTACATCGTTTAATGAGGTTTAATGGCGTTTATATTGTTTAGCTGTGTTCAATGGTGTTTATTGTTTAACAACGTTGTTTAAAGTTGTTGAATGGTGTTCAACGTGTTTGTATAGTTTAACGGTGTTTACATTGTTCACCTTTTGTTTAGATTTTTTATCTGTCTTTACATTGTTTAACTGTGTTTACATTATTTAACTGTTCAATGGTGTTTATATTTAGGTTTGTTCAATGGTGTTGTTCAACTGTGTTTGTATTGTTTAACAATGGTTAACGGCCTTTCCCTTGTTTAACTGTGGTCAACAGTGTTTGTATTGTTTAACGGCGTTTACATTGTTTAGCGTTGTCTAAAGTTGTTGAATTGTGTCCAACTTTGTTTATTTAGTTAAATGGTGTTTACATTGTTTACCCTCATTCAGATTTTTTATCTGTCTTTACATTGTTTAATGATGTTTAATGGCGTTTTTATTGTTTAACTGTGTTCAACAGTGTTTAGATTGTTTAACAACGTTGTCTAAAGTTGTTGAATTGTGTTCAACTGTGTTTATATAGTTTAAACGGTGTTTACATTGTTTAACTGTGTTCAATGGTGTTTATATTTAGGTTTGTTCAACGGTGTTTATATTGTTTAACAATGGTTTACAGCCTTTACCTTGTTTAACTGTGATCAACAGTGTTTATATTGTTTAACGGCGTTTACATTGTTTAGCATTGTTAAATTGTGTCCAACTTTGTTTATTTAGTTTAACGGTGTTTACATTGTTTACCTTCTTTCAGATCATTTATCTGTCTTTACATTGTTTAATGAGGTTTAATGGCGTTTATATTGTTTAACTGTGTTCAATTGTCTTTATATTGTTTAGCTGTGTTCAACAGTGTTTACATTGTTTAACAACGTTGTTTAAAGTTGTTGAATTGTGTTCAATTGTGTTTATATAGTTTAACGGTGTTTACATTGTTTACCTTTTGTTCCGATTTTTTATGTCTTTTCATTGATTAATGGTGTTTACATTATTTAACTGTTCAATGGTGTTTATATTTAGGTTTGTTCAATGGTGTTGTTTAACTGTGTTCAATGGTGTTTATATTGTTTAACAACGTTGTTTGGCGTTGTCTAAAGTTGTTGAATTGTGTTCAACTGTGTTGATATAGTTTAACGGTGTTTACATTCTTTACCTTTTGTTCAGATTTTTTATGTCTTTACATTGATTAATGGTGTTTACATTGTTTAACTGTGTTCAATGGTGTTTATATTTAGGTTTGTTCAACTGTGTTTTTATTGTTTAACAATGGTTTTACGGCCTTTACCTTGTTTAACTGTGGTCAACAGTGTTTATATTGTTTAAAGGCGTTTACATTATTTAGTGTTGTTAAATTGTGTCCAACCTTGTTTATTTAGTTTGATGGTGTTTACATTGTTTACCTTCTTTCAGATTATTTATCTGTCTTTACATTGTTTAATGAGGTTTAATGGCGTTTATATTGTTTAGCTGTGTTCAATGGTGTTTAAATTGTTCAACAACGTTGTTTGGCGTTGTCTAAAGTTGTTGAATTGTGTTCAACTGTGTTTATATTGTTCAACAATGGTTTACGGCCTTTACCTTGTTTAACTGTGGTCAACAGTGTTTATTTTGTTTAACAGCGTTTACATTGTTTAGCGTTGTCTAAAGTTGTTGAATTGTGTCCAACTTTGTTTATTTAGTTTAATGGTGTTTACATTGTTTACTTTCATTCAGATTTGTTATCCGTCTTTACATTGTTTAATGATGTTTAATGGCGTTTTTATTGTTTAACTGTGTTCAAAGGTGTTTATATTGTTTAACTGTGTTCAATGGTGTTTATATTGTTTAACGTGTCTAAAGTTGTTGAATTGTGTTTAACTGTGTTTATATAGTTTAACGGTGTTTACATTCTTTACCTTTTGTTCAGATTTTTTATGTCTTTACATTGATTAATGGTGTTTACATTGTTTAACTGTGTTCAATGGTGTTTATATTTAGGTTTGTTCAATGGTGTTGTTCAACTGTGTTTATATTGTTTAACAATGGTTTACGGCCTTTACCTTGTTTAACTGTGGTCAACAGTGTTTATATTGTTTAACGGCGTTTACATTGTTTAGCGTTGTCTAAAGTTGTTGAATTGTGTCCAACTTTGTTTATTTAGTTAAATGGTGTTTACATTGTTTACCTTCATTCAGATTTTTTATCTGTCTTTACATTGTTTAATGATGTTTAATGGCGTTTTTATTGTTTAGCTGTGTTCAATGGTGTTTATATTGTTTAGCTGTGTTCAATGGTGTTTATATTGTTTAACTGTGTTCAACAGTGTTTACATTGTTTAACAACGTTGTTTGGCGTTGTCTAAAGTTGTTGAATTGTGTTCAACTGTGTTTATATAGTTTAACGGTGTTTACATTGTTTACCTTTTGTTCAAATTTTTTATGTCTTTACATTGATTAATGGTGTTTACATTGTTTAACTGTGTTCAATGGTGTTTATATTTAGGTTTGTTCAACTGTGTTTATATTGTTTAACAGTGGTTTACGGCCTTTACCTTGTTTAACTGTGGTCAACAGTGTTTATATTGTTTAACGGCGTTTACATTATTTAGCGTTGTTAAATTGTGTCCAACTTTGTTTATTTAGTTTAATGGTGTTTACATTGTTTAGCTTCTTTCAGATTATTTATCTGTCTTTACATTGTTTAATGAGGTTTAATGGCGTTTATATTGTTTAGCTGTGTTCAATGGTGTTTAGATTGTTCAACAACGTTGTTTGGCGTTGTCTAAAGTTGTTGAATTGTGTTCAACTGTGTTTATGTAGTTTAACGGTGTTTACATTGTTCACCTTTTGTTCAGATTTTTTATGTCTTTACATTGATTAATGGTGTTTACATTGTCTAACTGTGTTCAATGGTGTTTATATTTAGGTTTGTTCAATGGTGTTGTTTAACTGTGTTCAACTGTGTTTATATTGTTCAACAATGGTTTACAGCCTTTACCTTGTTTAACTGTGTTCAACTGTGTTTATTTTGTTTAACGGCGTTTACATTATTTAGCGTTGTCTAAAGTTGTTATTGTGTCCAACTTTGTTTATTTAGTTTAATGGTGTTTACATTGTTTACCTTCGTTCAGATTTTTTATCTGTCTTTACATTGTTTAATGATGTTTAATGGCATTTTTACTGTTTAGCTGTGTTCAATGGTGTTTATATTGTTTAGCTGTGTTCAATGGTGTTTCTATTGTTTAGCTGTGTTCAATGGTGTTTATATTCTTTAGCTGTGTTCAACAGTGTTTATATTGCTTAATTGTGTCCAACAGTGTTTACAGTAAATTGATCAGTGGTGTTTATATTTAGGTTTGTTCAACTGTGTTTATATTGTTTAACAATGGTTTACGGCCTTTACCTTAACTGGGGTCAAAAGTGTTTATATTGTTTAACAGCGTTTACATTATTTAGCGTTGTTAAATCGTGTCCAACTTTGTTTATTTAGTTTAATGGTGTTTACATTGTTTACCTTCTTTCAGATCATTTATCTGTCTTTACATTGTTTAATGAGGTTTAATGGCATTTATATTGTTTAACTGTGTTCAATTGTCTTTATATTGTTTGACTGTGTTCAATGGTGTTGTTTAACTGTGTTTTTAAATTGTTTAACAATGTTTTACTGCCTTTACATTGTTTAACTGTGTTCAACAGTGTTTATATTGTTTAATGGTGTTTACATTGTTTAGCGTTGTCTAAAGTTGTTGAAATGTGTTCAACTGTGTTTATATAGTTTAACGGTGTTTACATTGTTTACCTTCGTTCAGATTTTTTATCTGTCTTTACATTAAATAATGAGGTTTAATGGTGTTTACGTTGTTTAACTGTGTTCAATGGTGTTTGTATTGTTTATGTAGGTGTGTTCAATGGTGTTGTTTAACTGTGTTCAATTGTATTTATATTGTTTAACAATGTTTTACGGCCTTTACATTGTTTAACTGTGTTATATAGTTTAATGGTGTTTACATTGTTTACCTTTTGTTCAGATTTTGTATGTCTTTACATCGTTTATTGATGTTGAATGGTGTTTACATTGTTCAACTGTGTTCAATGGTGTTTGTAGTGTTTAACCGTGTTCAATGGTGTTCATAGTGTTTAACTGTGTTTATATTTTTAAACAATGTTTAACAGCTTTTACATTGTTTACTGGTGTTTATATTGTTTTACCGTGTTCAATGGTGTTTATAATGTTCAACTGTGTATAATGGTGTTTATAGTGTTTAACCTTGTTTATATTGTTTAACAATGTTTAACGGCCTTTACATTGTCTACCTGTGTTCAACTGTGTTTATATTGTTTAGTCTTGTCTAAAGTTGTTGAATTGTGTTCACGTGTGTTTATATAGTTTGATGGTGTTTACATTGTTTAACTTTGTTCAGATCATTTAACTGTCTTTACATTGTTTACTGATGTTTTAATGGTGTTTGTTTACATTAACTGTGTTCAAATTGTTCATTGATGTTTTATGATGTTAACATTGTTTAACGGTGTTTACATTGTCTAACGTTGTTTAACGTTTAATGGTGTTCAACAGTATTTATTTTGTTAATGATGATTAATGGTGTTAACATTATTTACCGTTATTCAACGGTGTTCATCTGTGTTTCTTGTTTCCCTGTGTGTACGTTGTTAAATGATGTTCAACAGCGTTTACATTATTTAATGGTGTTCAGTGGTGTTCAACATTGTTTAATGTTGTTGAATAGTGTTCAACTGTGTTTATTTGGATTAACAGTGTTCATATTTTTAAACTGTATTTACATTTTTAATGGTGTTTACATAGTTTTTTGATGTTTAATGGTGTTTACACTTTTCAACCCAGTTCACTACGTTCGTAGTTTACATTGTTTAACGTGCAATGGTGTTGAACCGTGTATACATTGTTTGACTGTGTTTAACTGTGTTTATGTTGTTAAATGATGTTCTGCAGCGTTAACATTGTTTAACTGTGTTCCGTGGTGTTTAACAATATATACAGTGTTGAACTTTGTTCATACTTTTTAACTGTCTTTGCATCATTTAACTCTGTTTACACTAACGTTGTTCAATGGTGTACATTGTTTAACTGTGTTTACGTTGTATCACTTTGTGTACATTGACATTGTTTAATGGTTACAGTTTTTAATAGTTTTGAACAGTGCTAATTTTAACAGCATTCAGCGATGTTTTCATTGTTTAACGGTGTTTAATGATGTTTTGCAGTGTTGTGTAATGGTGTTGAAAGCTGTTTAACTGTGTTCTACGATGTTTACATTGTTTAACTGTGTTCTACGATGTTTACATTGTTTAACTGTGTTGTACGATGTTTACATTGTTTAACTGTGTTGTACGATGTTTACATTGTTTAACTGTGTTCTACGATGTTTACATTGTTTAACTGTGTTCTACGATGTTTACATTGTTTAACTGTGTTCTACGATGTTTACATTGTTTAACTGTGTTCTACGATGTTTACATTGTTTAACTGTGTTGTACGATGTTTACATTGTTTAACTGTGTTCTACGATGTTTACATTGTTTAACTGTGTTCTACGATGTTTACATTGTTTTACTGTGTTCTACGATGTTTACATTGTTTTACTGTGTTCTACGATGTTTACATTGTTTTACTGTGTTCTACGATGTTTACATTGTTTAACTGTGTTCTACGATGTTTACATTGTTTAACTGTGTTCTACGATGATGACATTAACTGTTTGACAGTGTTTACTTTGTGGAATGGTTTTGAACAGTGGTTACACTATTTTGTTTAGTGTTCAATGGTTTATGCATTGTTTAACTGTTTGGATTGTTTATTGATGTTGAACGGTGTTTACATTGTTGACGTTGAGCTGTGTTTACATTGTTTATTGATGTTGAACTGTGTTTACATTGTTTAATGATGTTGAACTGTGTTTACATTGTTTAATGACGTCGAACAGTGTTTACATTGTTTAATGATGATGAACTGGGCTTTCATTAATGAGGTTGAACTGTGTTTACATTTTTAATGACGTTGAACAGTGTTTACATTGTTTAATGATGATGAACTGGGCTTTCATTAATGAAGTTGAACTGTGTTTACATTTTTAATGACGTCGAACAGTGTTTACATTGTTTAATGATGATGAACTGGGCTTTCATTATAGACGTTGAACTGTTTACATTTTTAATGACGTCGAACAGTGTTTACATTGTTTAATGATGATGAACTGGGCTTTCATTAATGACGTTGAACTGTGTTTACATTTTTAATGACGTCGAACAGTGTTTACATTGTTTAATGATGATGAACTGGGCTTTCATTAATGAGGTTGAACTGTGTTTACATTTTTAATGACGTTGAACAGTGTTTACATTGTTTAATGATGATGAACTGGGCTTTCATTAATGAGGTTGAACTGTGTTTACATTTTTAATGACGTCGAACAGTGTTTACATTGTTTAATGATGATGAACTGGGCTTTCATTATAGACGTTGAACTGTTTACATTTTTAATGACGTCGAACAATGTTTACATTGTTTAATGATGATGAACTGGGCTTTCATTATAGACGTTGAACTGTTTACATAATGTCGTTGAACTATGTTTACATTGTTTAATGACGTTGAACTTTGCTTTCATTAATGACGTTGAACTGTTTACATAATGTCATTGAACTGTGTTTACATTGTTTAATGATGTTGAACTGTGTTTAAATACGTCGAACAGTGTTTACATTGTTTAATTACGTTGAACTTTGCTTTCATTATAGACATTGAACTGTTTACATAATGTCGTTGAACTGTTTACATTGTTTAATGAGGTTGAACTGGGCTTTCATTAATGAGGTTGAACTGTGTTTACTTTTTTAATGACGTCGAACTGTGTTTACATTGTTTAATGACGTTGAACTGTGTTTACATTGTTTAAAGACTTTGAACTGTGTTTACAATAATGACGTTGAACTGTTTACATAATGTCATTGAACTGTGTTTACATTGTTTAATGACGTTGAACAGTGTTTACATTGTTTAATGATGTTGAACTGTGTTTACATTGTTTAATGATGTTGAACTGTGTTTACATTGTTTAATGATGTTGAACGGTGTTTAAATACGTCGAACAGTGTTTACATTGTTTAATGACGTTGAACTGTGTTTACATTGTTTAATGACGTTGAACAGTGTTTACATTGTTTAATGATGATGAACTGTGTTTACATTGTTTAATGATGTTGAACTGTGCTTTCATTAATGACGTTGAACTGTGTTTACATTGTTTAATGACGTTGAACTGTGTTTACATTGTTTAATGATGTTGAACTGTGTTTACATTGTTTAATGACGTTGAACTGTGTTTACATTGTTTAATGATGTTGAACTGTGTTTACTTTGTTTAATGATGATGAACTGTGTTTACATTGTTTAATGATGTTGAACTGTGTTTACATTGTTTAATGACGTTGAACTGTGTTTACATTGTTTAATGACGTTGAACAGTGTTTACATTGTTTAATGATGATGAACTGTGTTTACATTGTTTAATGATGTTGAACTGTGCTTTCATTAATGACGTTGAACTGTGTTTACATTGTTTAATGACGTTGAACTGTGTTTACATTGTTTAATGATGTTGAACTGTGTTTACATTGTTTAATGACGTTGAACTGTGTTTACATTGTTTAATGATGTTGAACTGTGTTTACTTTGTTTAATGATGATGAACTGTGTTTACATTGTTTAATGATGTTGAACTGTGTTTACATTGTTTAATGACGTTGAACTGTGTTTACATTGTTTAATGATGTTGAACTGTGTTTACATTGTTTAATGACGTTGAACTGTGTTTACATTGTTTAATGACGTTGAACTGTGTTTACATTGTTTAATGATGATGAACTGTGTTTACATTGTTTAATGACGTTGAACTGTGTTTACATTGTTTAATGACGTTGAACTGTGTTTACATTGTTTAATGATGTTGAACTGTGTTTACATTGTTTAATGACTTTGAACTGTGCTTTCATTAATGACGTTGAACTGTTTACATAATGACGTTGAACTGTGTTTACATTGTTTAATGATGATGAACTGTGTTTACATTGTTTAATGATGTTGAACTGTGCTTTCATTAATGACGTTGAACTGTGTTTACATTGTTTAATGACGTTGAACTGTGTTTACATTGTTTAATGATGTTGAACTGTGTTTACATTGTTTAATGACGTTGAACTGTGTTTACATTGTTTAATGACGTTGAACTGTGTTTACATTGTTTAATGACTTTGAACTGTGTTTACATTGTTTAATGACGTTGAACTGTGTTTACATTGTTTAATGACGTTGAACTGTGTTTACATTGTTTAATGACGTTGAACTGTGTTTACATTGTTTAATGACGTTGAACTGTGTTTACATTGTTTAATGACGTTGAACTGTGTTTACATTGTTTAATGACGTTGAACTGTGTTTACATTGTTTAATGACGTTGAACTGTGTTTACATTGTTTAATGATGTTGAACTGTGTTTACATTGTTTAATGACGTTGAACTGTGTTTACATTGTTTAATGACGTTGAACTGTGTTTACATTGTTTAATGACGTTGAACTGTGTTTACATTGTTTAATGACGTTGAACTGTTTACATTGTTTAATGATGTTGAACTGTGTTTACATTGTTTAATGACGTTGAACTGTGTTTACATTGTTTAATGACTTTGAACTGTGCTTTCATTAATGACGTTGAACTGTGTTTACATTGTTTAATGATGTTGAACTGTGTTTACATTGTTTAATGACGTTGAACTGTGTTTACATTGTTTAATGACTTTGAACTGTGCTTTCATTAATGACGTTGAACTGTTTACATAATGACGTTGAACTGTGTTTACATTGTTTAATGATGTTGAACTGTGTTTACATTGTTTAATGACTTTGAACTGTGCTTTCATTAATGACGTTGAACTGTTTACATAATGTCATTGAACTGTATTTGCATTGTTTAATGATGTTGAACTTTGCTTCCATAAATGACGTTGAACTGTGTTTACATTGTTTAATGACGTTGAACTGTGTTTACATTGTTTAATGACGTTGAACTGTGTTTACATTGTTTAATGACGTTGAACTGTGTTTACATTGTTTAATGATGTTGAACTGTGTTTACATTGTTTAATGACGTTGAACTGTGTTTACATTGTTTAATGATGTTGAACTGTGCTTTCATTGTTTAATGATGTTGAACTGTGTTTACATTGTTTAATGACTTTGAACTGTGTTTACATTGTTTAATGACGTTGAACTGTGTTTACATTGTTTAATGACGTTGAACTGTGTTTACATTGTTTAATGATGTTGAACTGTGTTTACATTGTTTAATGATGTTGAACTGTGTTTACATTGTTTAATGATGTTGAACTGTGTTTACATTGTTTAATGATGTTGAACTGTGTTTACTTTGTTTAATGACATTGAACTGTGTTTACATTGTTTAATGACTTTGAACTGTGCTTTCATTAATGACGTTGAACTGTTTACATAATGACGTTGAACTGTGTTTACATTGTTTAATGACGTTGAACTGTGTTTACATTGTTTAATGATGTTGAACTGTGTTTACTTTGTTTAATGACATTGAACTGTGTTTACATTGTTTAATGACGTTGAACTGTGTTTACATTGTTTAATGACGTTGAACTGTGTTTACTTTGTTTAATGACATTGAACTGTGCTTTCATTAATTATGTCGAACTGTGCTTTCATTTATGACGTTGAACTGTGTTTACATTTTTAATGACGTCGAACTGTGTTTACTTTGTTTAAAGACTCTGAACTGTGTTTACATTGTTTAATGACGTTGAACTGTGTTTACATTGTTTAATGACGTTGAACTGTGTTTACTTTGTTTAATGACATTGAACTGTGCTTTCATTAATTATGTCGAACTGTGCTTTCATTTATGACGTTGAACTGTGTTTACATTTTTAATGACGTCGAACTGTGTTTACTTTGTTTAAAGACTCTGAACTGTGTTTACATTGTTTAATGACGTTGAACAGTGTTTACATTGTTTAATGACGTTGAACTGTGTTTACATTGTTTAATGACGTTGAACTGTGTTTACTTTGTTTAATGTCGTTGAACTGTGTTTACTTTGTTTAATGACATTGAACTGTGTTTACATTGTTTAATGACATTGAACTGTGTTTACTTTGTTTAATGACGTTGAACTGTGTTTACATTGTTTAATGACGTTGAACTGTGTTTACATTGTTTAATGACGTCGAACAGTGTTTACATTGTTTAATGATGTTGAACTGTGTTTACATTGTTTAATGATGTTGAACTGTGTTTACATTGTTTAATGACGTTGAACTGTGTTTACTTTGTTTAATGTCGTTGAACTGTGTTTACTTTGTTTAATGACATTGAACTGTGTTTACATTGTTTAATGACATTGAACTGTGTTTACTTTGTTTAATGACGTTGAACTGTGTTTACATTGTTTAATGACGTTGAACAGTGTTTACATTGTTTAATGATGTTGAACTGTGTTTACATTGTTTAATGACGTCGAACTGTGTTTACATTGTTTAATGACGTTGAACTGTGTTTACATTGTTTAATGACGTTGAACTGTGTTTACATTGTTTAATGACGTCGAACAGTGTTTACATTGTTTAATGATGTTGAACTGTGTTTACATTGTTTAATGATGTTGAACTGTGTTTACATTGTTTAATGACGTTGAACTGTGTTTACATTGTTTAATGACGTTGAACTGTGTTTACATTGTTTAATGACGTTGAACTGTGTTTACATTGTTTAATGACGTCGAACAGTGTTTACATTGTTTAATGATGTTGAACTGTGTTTACATTGTTTAATGATGTTGAACTGTGTTTACATTGTTTAATGACGTTGAACTGTGTTTACATTGTTTAATGACGTTGAACTGTGTTTACATTGTTTAATGATGTTGAACTGTGTTTACATTGTTTAATGATGTTGAACTGTGTTTACATTGTTTAATGACGTCGAACTGTGTTTACATTGTTTAATGATGTTGAACTGTGTTTACATTGTTTAATGACGTTGAAATGTGTTTACATTGTTTAATGATGTTGAACTGTGTTTACATTGTTTAATGACGTTGAACAGTGTTTACATTGTTTAATGACGTTGAACTGTGTTTACATTGTTTAATGATGTTGAACAGTGTTTACATTGTTTAATGACGTTGAACTGTGTTTACATTGTTTAATGACGTTGAACTGTGTTTACATTGTTTAATGATGTTGAACTGTGTTTACATTGTTTAATGACGTTGAACAGTGTTTACATTGTTTAATGACGTTGAACTGTGTTTACATTGTTTAATGATGTTGAACTGTGTTTACATTGTTTAATGACGTTGAACTGTGTTTACATTGTTTAATGATGTTGAACTGTGTTTACATTGTTTAATGACGTTGAACTGTGTTTACATTGTTTAATGACGTTGAACAGTGTTTACATTGTTTAATGACGTTGAACTGTGTTTACATTGTTTAATGATGTTGAACAGTGTTTACATTGTTTAATGACGTTGAACTGTGTTTACATTGTTTAATGACGTTGAACTGTGTTTACATTGTTTAATGACGTTGAACTGTGTTTACATTGTTTAATGATGTTGAACTGTGTTTACATTGTTTAATGATGTTGAACAGTGTTTACATTGTTTAATGACGTTGAACTGTGTTTACATTGTTTAATGACGTTGAACTGTGTTTACATTGTTTAATGATGTTGAACTGTGTTTACATTGTTTAATGACGTTGAAATGTGTTTACATTGTTTAATGATGTGCTTTCATTAATGACATCGAACTGTGTTTACATTGTTTAATGACGTTGAACTGTGTTTACATTGTTTAATGACGTTGAACTGTGTTTACATTGTTTAATGACGTTGAACTGTGTTTACATTGTTTAATGACGTTGAACTGTGTTTACATTGTTTAATGACGTTGAACTGTGTTTACATTGTTTAATGACGTTGAACTGTGTTTACATTGTTTAATGACGTTGAACTGTGTTTACTTTGTTTAATGACGTTGAACTGTGTTTACATTGTTTAATGACGTTGAACTGTGTTTACATTTTTTAATGATGTTGAACTGTGTTTACATTGTTTAATGACGTTGAAATGTGTTTACATTGTTTAATGATGTGCTTTCATTAATGACATCGAACTGTGTTTACATTGTTTAATGACGTTGAACTGTGTTTACATTGTTTAATGACGTTGAACTGTGTTTACATTGTTTAATGGTGTTGAACTGTGTTTACATTGTTTAATGACGTTGAAATGTGTTTACATTGTTTAATGATGTTGAACTGTGTTTACATTGTTTAATGACGTTGAACAGTGTTTACATTGTTTAATGACGTTGAACTGTGTTTACATTGTTTAATGATGTTGAACAGTGTTTACATTGTTTAATGACGTTGAACTGTGTTTACATTGTTTAATGACGTTGAACTGTGTTTACATTGTTTAATGATGTTGAACTGTGTTTACATTGTTTAATGACGTTGAACAGTGTTTACATTGTTTAATGACGTTGAACTGTGTTTACATTGTTTAATGATGTTGAACTGTGTTTACATTGTTTAATGACGTTGAACTGTGTTTACATTGTTTAATGACGTTGAACTGTGTTTACATTGTTTAATGACGTTGAACTGTGTTTACATTGTTTAATGACGTTGAACTGTGTTTACATTGTTTAATGATGTTGAACTGTGTTTACATTGTTTAATGACGTTGAACTGTGTTTACATTGTTTAATGACGTTGAACTGTGTTTACATTGTTTAATGACGTTGAACAGTGTTTACATTGTTTAATGACGTTGAACTGTGTTTACATTGTTTAATGATGTTGAACAGTGTTTACATTGTTTAATGACGTTGAACTGTGTTTACATTGTTTAATGATGTTGAACTGTGTTTACATTGTTTAATGATGTTGAACAGTGTTTACATTGTTTAATGACGTTCAACTGTGTTTACATTGTTTAATGACGTTGAACTGTGTTTACATTGTTTAATGACGTTGAACTGTGTTTACATTGTTTAATGATGTTGAACTGTGTTTACATTGTTTAATGACGTTGAACTGTGTTTACATTGTTTAATGACGTTGAACTGTGTTTACATTGTTTAATGACGTTGAACTGTGTTTACATTGTTTAATGATGTTGAACTGTGTTTACATTGTTTAATGATGTTGAACAGTGTTTACATTGTTTAATGACGTTCAACTGTGTTTACATTGTTTAATGACGTTGAACTGTGTTTACATTGTTTAATGACGTTGAACTGTGTTTACATTGTTTAATGATGTTGAACTGTGTTTACATTGTTTAATGACGTTGAACTGTGTTTACATTGTTTAATGACGTTGAACTGTGTTTACATTGTTTAATGACGTTGAACTGTGTTTACATTGTTTAATGATGATGAACTGTGTTTACATTGTTTAATGACGTTGAACTGTGTTTACATTGTTTAATGACGTTGAACTTTGTTTACATTGTTTAATGACGTTGAACTGTGTTTACATTGTTTAATGATGATGAACTGTGTTTACATTGTTTAATGACGTTGAACTGTGTTTACATTGTTTGTCGTTGAACTGTGTTTACATTGTTTAATGACGTTGAACTGTGTTTACTTTGTTTAATGACGTTGAACAGTCTTTACATTGTTTAATGACGTTGAACACTGTTTATATTGTTTAATGACGTCGAACTGTGTTTACATTGTTTAATGATGTTGAACTGTGTTTACATTGTTTAATGACGTTGAACTGTGTTTACATTGTTTAATGACGTTGAACTGTGTTTACTTTGTTTAATGACGTTGAACAGTCTTTACATTGTTTAATGACGTTGAACACTGTTTACTTTGTTTAATGACGTCGAACTGTGTTTACATTGTTTAATGACTTTGAACTGTGTTTACTTTGTTTAATGACGTTGAACTGTGTTTACATTGTTTAATGACATTGAACTGTGTTTACATTGTTTAATGACGTTGAACTGTGTTTACATTGTTTAATGACGTTGAACTGTGTTTACTTTGTTTAATGACGTTGAACTGTGTTTACATTGTTTAATGACGTTGAACTGTGTTTACTTTGTTTAATGACGTTGAACTGTGTTTACATTGTTTAATGATGTTGAACACTGTTTACATTGTTTAATGACGTTGAACTGTGTTTACATTGTTTAATGATGTTGAACTGTGTTTACATTGTTTAATGACGTTGAACTGTGTTTACATTGTTTAATGACGTTGAACTGTGTTTACTTTGTTTAATGACGTTGAACTGTGTTTACATTGTTTAATGACGTTGAACTGTGTTTACATTGTTTAATGACGTTGAACTGTGTTTACTTTGTTTAATGACGTTGAACTGTGTTTACATTGTTTAATGACGTTGAACAGTGTTTACATTGTTTAATGATGTTGAACTGTGTTTACTTTGTTTAATGACGTTGAACTGTGTTTACATTGTTTAATGACGTTGAACAGTGTTTACATTGTTTAATGATGTTGAACTGTGTTTACTTTGTTTAATGACGTTGAACAGTGTTTACATTGTTTAATGATGTTGAACTGTGTTTACTTTGTTTAATGACGTTGAACTGTGTTTACATTGTTTAATGACGTTGAACAGTGTTTACATTGTTTAATGATGTTGAACTGTGTTTACATTGTTTAATGACGTTGAACTGTGTTTACATTGTTTAATGACGTTGAACTGTGTTTACATTGTTTAATGACGTTGAACTGTGTTTACTTTGTTTAATGATGTTGAACAGTGTTTACATTGTTTAATGATGTTGAACTGTGTTTACATTGTTTAATGATGTTGAACTGTGTTTACTTTGTTTAATGACGTTGAACAGTGTTTACATTGTTTAATGACGTTGAACTGTGTTTACTTTGTTTAATGACGTTGAACTGTGTTTACTTTGTTTAATGATGTTGAACTGTGTTTACATTGTTTAATGATGTTGAACTGTGTTTACTTTGTTTAATGACGTTGAACAGTGTTTACATTGTTTAATGACGTTGAACTGTGTTTACTTTGTTTAATGACGTTGAACAGTGTTTACATTGTTTAATGACGTTGAACTGTGTTTACATTGTTTAATGATGTTGAACAGTGTTTACATTGTTTAATGATGTTGAACTGTGTTTACATTGTTTAATGATGTTGAACTGTGTTTACTTTGTTTAATGACGTTGAACAGTGTTTACATTGTTTAATGATGTTGAACTGTGTTTACTTTGTTTAATGACGTTGAACTGTGTTTACATTGTTTAATGATGTTGAACTGTGTTTACATTGTTTAATGATGTTGAACTGTGTTTACTTTGTTTAATGACGTTGAACTGTGTTTACTTTGTTTAATGACGTTGAACAGTGTTTACTTTGTTTAATGACGTTGAACTGTGTTTACTTTGTTTAATGACGTTGAACTGTGTTTACATTGTTTAATGATGTTGAACTGTGTTTACATTGTTTAATGACGTTGAACTGTGTTTACATTGTTTAATGACGTTGAACTGTGTTTACATTGTTTAATGACGTTGAACTGTGTTTACATTGTTTAATGACGTTGAACTGTGTTTACATTGTTTAATGACGTTGAACTGTGTTTACATTGTTTAATGACGTTGAACTGTGTTTACATTGTTTAATGATGTTGAACTGTGTTTACATTGTTTAATGACGTTGAACTGTGTTTACATTGTTTAATGACGTTGAACTGTGTTTACATTGTTTAATGACGTTGAACTGTGTTTACATTGTTTAATGACGTTGAACTGTGTTTACATTGTTTAATGATGTTGAACTGTGTTTACTTTGTTTAATGACGTTGAACTGTGTTTACATTGTTTAATGACGTTGAACTGTGTTTACTTTGTTTAATGACGTTGAACTGTGTTTACATTGTTTAATGACGTTGAACTGTGTTTACATTGTTTAATGACGTTGAACAGTGTTTACTTTGTTTAATGACGTTGAACTGTGTTTACTTTGTTTAATGACGTTGAACAGTGTTTACTTTGTTTAATGACGTTGAACTGTGTTTACTTTGTTTAATGACGTTGAACTGTGTTTACTTTGTTTAATGACGTTGAACTGTGTTTACTTTGTTTAATGATGTTGAACTGTGTTTACATTGTTTAATGACGTTGAACAGTGTTTACATTGTTTAATGACGTTGAACTGTGTTTACATTGTTTAATGATGTTGAACTGTGTTTACATTGTTTAATGACTTTGAACTGTGTTTACATTGTTTAATGACGTTGAACTGTGTTTACATTGTTTAATGACGTTGAACTGTGTTTACATTGTTTAATGATGTTGAACTGTGTTTACATTGTTTAATGACTTTGAACTGTGCTTTCATTAATGACGTTGAACTCTGTTTACATTGTTTAATGACGTTGAACTGTGTTTACATTGTTTAATGACGTTGAACTGTGTTTACATTGTTTAATGACGTTGAACTGTGTTTACATTGTTTAATGACGTTGAACTGTGTTTACATTGTTTAATGACGTTGAACTGTGTTTACATTGTTTAATGACGTTGAACTGTGTTTACATTGTTTAATGACGTTGAACTGTGTTTACATTGTTTAATGATGTTGAACTGTGTTTACTTTGTTTAATGACGTTGAACTGTGTTTACATTGTTTAATGACGTTGAACTGTGTTTACTTTGTTTAATGACGTTGAACTGTGTTTACATTGTTTAATGACGTTGAACTGTGTTTACATTGTTTAATGACGTTGAACAGTGTTTACTTTGTTTAATGACGTTGAACTGTGTTTACTTTGTTTAATGACGTTGAACAGTGTTTACTTTGTTTAATGACGTTGAACTGTGTTTACTTTGTTTAATGACGTTGAACTGTGTTTACTTTGTTTAATGACGTTGAACTGTGTTTACTTTGTTTAATGATGTTGAACAGTGTTTACATTGTTTAATGACTTTGAACTGTGTTTACATTGTTTAATGACGTTGAACTGTGTTTACTTTGTTTAATGACGTCGAACTGTGTTTACATTGTTTAATGATGTTGAACAGTGTTTACATTGTTTAATGACTTTGAACTGTGTTTACATTGTTTAATGACGTTGAACTGTGTTTACTTTGTTTAATGACGTCGAACTGTGTTTACATTGTTTAATGATGTTGAACAGTGTTTACATTGTTTAATGACTTTGAACTGTGTTTACTTTGTTTAATGACGTTGAACTGTGTTTACATTGTTTAATGACTTTGAACTGTGTTTACATTGTTTAATGACGTTGAACTGTGTTTACATTGTTTAATGACTTTGAACTGTGTTTACATTGTTTGATGTTGAACTGTGTTTACATTGTTTAATGACGTTGAACTGTGTTTACTTTGTTTAATGACGTTGAACTGTGTTTACATTGTTTAATGACGTTGAACTGTGTTTACATTGTTTAATGACGTTGAACTGTGCTTTCATTAATGACGTTGAACTGTGTTTACATTGTTTAATGACGTTGAACTGTGCTTTCATTAATGACGTTGAACTGTGTTTACATTGTTTAATGATGTCAAACTGTTTACATTGTTTAATGACTTTGAACTGTGCTTTCATTAATGACGTTGAACTGTGTTTACATTGTTTAATGATGTCAAACTGTTTACATTGTTTAATGACGTTGAACTGTGTTTACATAATGACGTTGAACTGTGTTTACATTGTTTAATGATGTCAAACTGTTTACATTGTTTAATGACTTTGAACTGTGCTTTCATTAATGATGTTGAACTGTGTTTACATTGCTTAATGACGTTGAACTGTGTTTACATTGTTTAATGACGTTGAACTGTGTTTACTTTGTTTAATGACGTTGAACTGTGCTTTCATTAATGACGTTGAACTGTGTTTACATTGTTTAATGATGTCAAACTGTTTACATTGTTTAATGACTTTGAACTGTGCTTTCATTAATGATGTTGAACTGTGTTTACATTGCTTAATGACGTTGAACTGTGTTTACATTGTTTAATGACGTTGAACTGTGTTTACTTTGTTTAATGACGTTGAACTGTGTTTACTTTGTTTAATGACGTTGAACTGTGTTTACATTGTTTAATGACTTTGAACTGTGCTTTCATTATAGACGTTGAACTGTGTTTACATTGTTTAATGACATTGAACTGTGTTTACATTAATGACGTTGCACTGTGTTTACATTGTTTAATGACTTTGAACTGTGCTTTCATTAATGACGTTGAACTGTGTTTACTTTGTGCAACGACATTGAACTGTGGAGGCTTTTTGTGACACCAAACAAGATTGGGTTTTCGGCCCCATTTCTGTTGTTAATATGAGTACAGGTTTTGACTTTATTAAGTTGCGAATACAATTTGAATAGTTCCAAATGTCAGTAGTTATTGAAAACCTAAACCGTGGATCCCTAAATAGACTTGAACATGGTCAGTGCCGTGTGTTCCCCCTACGCCCTAAACAAGCGCATAGTGTTTTTACCAAGACTGTGTTTAATGTTGTTTTGCATCCTGTTGTGTGGTCACAGTGTGCCGGCTTCATGATGACACTGAAGGGCCTGCCCAGCTCGTACAACAAAGACCTGCAGGAGGACAAGGAGGCCATGTTTGACTGCTACGACTCTGTCCACGCCGTGCTGCAGGTCACCACCGGGGTCCTCTCCACCCTAAAGGTCAGTGGTCAATTCTGCGCTCCGCATCAAAGAGTGCGTTGCAGGTCAGCGAGACGTGTGCTCTCCCGTTGTCAGATCAACGCCAGCGTGATGGCGGCGGCGCTGAGTCCCGACATGTTGGCGACGGACCTGGCCTACTACCTGGTCAGGAAGGGGGTGAGAGGCGCTTTTTATACCCAATCATGGCACCCACCTGTTCCCAATTAGCCTGCACACCTGTGGGATGTTCCAAATAAGTGTTTGATGAGCATTCCTCAACTTTATCAGTATTTATTGCCACCTGTCCCAACTTCTTTGTCACGTGTTGCTGGCATCAAATTCTAAAGTTAATGATTATTTGCAACAAAAAAAAAAGTGTATCAGTTTGAACATGAAATATGTTGTCTTTGTAGCATATTCAACTGAATATCAATCAATCAATCAATGTTTACTTATAGAGCCCTGAATCACTAGTGTCTCAAAGGGCTGCACAAACCACCACGACATCCTCGGTAGGCCCACATAAGGGCAAGGAAAACTCAATCCCAGTGGGACGTCGGTGACAACGATGACTATGAGAACCTTGGAGAGGAGGAAAGCAATGGATGTCGAGCGGGTCTAACATGATACTGTGAAAATTCAATCCACAATGGATCCAACACAGTCGCGAGAGTCCAGTCCAAAGCGGATCCGACACAGCAGCGAGAGTCCCGTTCACAGCGGAGCCAGCAGGAAACCATCCCAAGCGGAGGCGGATCAGCAGCGCAGAGATGTCCCCAGCCGATACACACGCAAGCAGTACATGGCCACCGGATCGGACCGGACCCCCTCCACAAGGGAGAGTGGGACATAGAAGAAAAAGAAAAGAAACGGCAGATCAACTGGTCTAAAAAGGGAGTCAATTTAAAGGCTAGAGTATACAGATGAGTTTTAAGGTGAGACTTAAATGCTTCTACTGAGGTGGCATCTCGAACTGTTACCGGGAGGGCATTCCAGAGTACTGGAGCCCGAAATGAAAACGCTCTATAGCCCGCAGACTTTTTTTGGGCTTGAATATGGGTTGAAAAGGATTTGCAAATCATTGTATTTTATTTATATTTACATCTAACACAATTTCCCAACTCATATGGAAACGGGTTTGTAATATTCAGCCTGCTTGACATTATGTAATTTCAGAACAGGTAATAAAAGTATAATATTATTTTAGTAGAAATATCACAGATTACATTACAAAACGTCTTTTGACAAAGCATGAACGTTATGTAAGTCTATTTTTCATTTTGATGTGGTAGTTTGACCGGATGCGATGCGTGGGGCTATTATTGTGAAGCCGGACGTGCGTAATTGTTATGAGAAGAGATGCCTTGACGACGTGAAAGTCTCCGATAAAATTGACTCGAGACTTCCTGCCTACCGCTTTTGGACATTTTGTGTTTTCAATGCGGAAGTGATGTTCCTCCTCTCTGCAAGTGGCAAAGAGTTATGCCAGATATGGTCTCACGATCGAAGTTAAAGGGGAACATTATCAGCAGACCTATGTAAGCGTCAATATATACCTTGATGGTGCAGAAAAAAGACCATATATATTTTTTAACCAATTTCCGAACTCTAAATGGGTGAATTTTGGCGAATTAAACGCCTTTCTGTTTATCGCTCTGTGGCGACCGAGGTAACACATTACAAACACCGGGTCTCAGCTCTGTTATTTTCCGTTTTTTCGACTATTTTTTGGAACCTTGGAGACATCATGCCTCGTCGGTGTGTTGTCGGAGGGTGTAACAACACTAACAGGGAGGGATTCAAGTTGCACCACTGGCCCAAAGATGCCAAAGTGTCTGCCGCCAGACCCCCGTTGAATGTACCCAAGTGTTTCCACATTTTACCGTCGATGCTAAGACAGTCATGGCACAGAGATGTATGGATAACCTGCAGATGCATTTGCAACGATAAAGTCAACGAAATCACAAAGGTGAGTTTTGTTGATGTTGTTGACTTATGTGCTAATCAGACATATTTGGTTGCGGCGTCACTGCCAGCTAATCGATCCTAACATGCTATTCACTGGCGGTGCTAAAGCAGACATGGCACAGAGATGTATGGATAACCTGCAGATACATTTGCAACGATAAAGTCAACGAAATCACAAAGGTGAGTAGTGTTGATGTTGTTGACTTATGTGCTAATCAGACATATTTGGTTGCGGCGTCACTGCCAGCTAATCGATGCTAACATGCTATTCACTGGCGGTGCTAAAGCAGACATGGCACAGAGATGTATGGATAACCTGCAGATGCATTTGCAACAATAAAGTCAACGAAATCACAAAGGTGAGTTGTGTTGATGTTGTTGACTTATGTGCCAATCAGACATATTTGGTTGCGGCGTCACTGCCAGCTAATCGATGCTAACATGCTAGGCTAATCGATGCTAACATGCTATTTACTGGCGATGCTAAAGCAGACATGGCACAGAGATGTATGGATAACCTGCAGATGCATTTCCAACGATAAAGTCAACGAAATCACAAAGGTGAGTTTTGTTGATGTTGTTGACTTATGTGCTAATCAGACATATTTGGTTGCGGCGTCACTGCCAGCTAATCGATGCTAACATGCTACGCTAATCGATGCTAACATGCTATTCACTGACGGTGCTAAAGCAGACATGGCACAGAGATGTATGGATAACCTGCAGATGCATTTGCAACGATAAAGTCAATGAAATCACAAAGGTGAGTTTTGTTGATGTTGTTGACTTATGTGCTAATCAGACATATTTGGTTGCGGCGTCACTGCGAGCTAATCGATGCTAACATGCTATTCACTGGCGGTGCTAAAGCAGACATGGCACAGAGATGTATGGATAACCTGCAGATGCATTTGCAACGATAAAGTCAACGAAATCACAAAGGTGAGTTTTGTTGATGTTGACTGCCAGCTAATCGATGCTAACATGCTACGCTAATCGATGCTAACATGCTATTTACCGGCGGTGCTAAAGCAGACATGGCACAGAGATGTATGGATAACCTGCAGATGCATTTCCAACGATAAAGTCAACGAAATCACAAAGGTGAGTTTTGTTGATGTTGTTGACTTATGTGCTAATCAGACATATTTGGTTGCGGCGTCACTGCCAGCTAATCGATGCTAACATGCTACGCTAATCGATGCTAACATGCTATTCACTGACGGTGCTAAAGCAGACATGGCACAGAGATGTATGGATAACCTGCAGATGCATTTGCAACGATAAAGTCAATGAAATCACAAAGGTGAGTTTTGTTGATGTTGTTGACTTATGTGCTAATCAGACATATTTGGTTGCGGCGTCACTGCGAGCTAATCGATGCTAACATGCTATTCACTGGCGGTGCTAAAGCAGACATGGCACAGAGATGTATGGATAACCTGCAGATGCATTTGCAACGATAAAGTCAACGAAATCACAAAGGTGAGTTTTGTTGATGTTGTTGACTTATGTGCCAATCAGACATATTTGGTTGCGGCGTCACTGCCAGCTAATCGATGCTAACATGCTACGCTAATCGATGCTAACATGCTATTTACCGGCGGTCCTAAAGCAGACATGGCACAGAGATGTATGGATAACCTGCAGATGCATTTGCAACGATAAAGTCAACGAAATCACAAAGGTGAGTTTTGTTGATGTTGTTGACTTATGTGCTAATCAGACATATTTGGTTGCGGCGTCACTGCCAGCTAATCGATGCTAACATGCTATGCTAATTGATGCTAACATGCTATTCACTGGCGGTGCTAAAGCAGACATGGCACAGAGATGTATGGATAACCTGCAGATACATTTGCAACGATAAAGTCAACGAAATCACAAAGGTGAGTTTTGTTGATGTTGACTGCCAGCTAATCGATGCTAACATGCTACGCTAATCGATGCTAACATGCGATTTACCGGCGGTGCTAAAGCAGACATGGCACAGAGATGTATGGACAACCTGCAGATGCATTTGCAACGATAAAGTCAACGAAATCACAAAGGTGAGTTTTGTTGATGTTGTTGACTTATGTGCTAATCAGACATATTTGGTTGCGGCGTCACTGCCAGCTAATCGATGCTAACATGCTACGCTAATCGATGCTAACATGCTATTCACTGGCGGTGCTAAAGCAGACATGGCACAGAGATGTATGGATAACCTGCAGATGCATTTGCAAAGATAAAGTCAACGAAATCACAAAGGTGAGTTTTGTTGATTTTGTTGACTTATGTGCTAATCAGACATATTTGGTTGCGGCGTCACTGCCAGCTAATCGATGCTAACATGCTACACTAATCGATGCTAACATGCTATTCACTGGCGGTGCTAAAGCAGACATGGCACAGAGATGTATGGACAACCTGCAGATGCATTTGCAACGATAAAGTCAACGAAATCACAAAGGTGAGTTTTCTTGATGCTAACATGCTACGCTAATCGATGCTAACATGCTATTTACCGGCGGTGCTAAAGCAGACATGGCACAGAGATGTATGGATAACCTGCAGATGCATTTGCAACTATATTACGTTTCCTTCCACCCACATTTAATGCCAAACAAACACTTACCAATCGACAGATTTAAGTTGCTCCAGTGTCACAAGATGCGAAAGTCCTGATCGTTTGGTCCGCACATTTTACCGGCGATGCTAACGCAGCTATGGCTATGAATAGCGTCAATAGCTTGTTTCTTCTTCAATACTTTCATACTCCGACCATCTGTTTCAATACATGCGTAATCTGTTGAATCGCTTAAGCCGCTGAAATCCGAGTCTGAATCCGAGCTAATGTCGCTATATCTTGCTGTGCTATTCGCCATTGTTTGTTTACATTGGCAGCACTGTATGACGTCACAGGAATATGAATAGTGTCTTGGCAGAGAGCGAAAAAAAAGGCACTTTAAAGCTTTTTTTTAGGTATATTCCGGGACCGGTAAAATTTTGAAAAAAACTTCAAAAAATACAACAAAATACAACATTTTTATTGTTTTTAACCCTTTCGGAATTGTGATAATGTTCCACTTTAAAATAGTATTTTCGGGAGAACGACTCGCCTCAGGTGGCCCTTTTTTTTTGGTGTGCATTTCTGCTCGCTATTTTCCCGCTTGTGGCTCAACAGTAACAGAAAGCCATTACGTGTTCCATCGTACACATCTTGCTCAGTGGATGCTCGTCGGAGTGTGGTACCTAATCAAGTGACCAACCGGGGTGTGCAAATGTTCCCAGGTGGCGTTCAGGGACGCACACGCCCTGTCAGGTAAAGTTGTCTTCGCGGCGGAGTCGAAAAACGTTACCTTGACCCAGCTCTCCTTGGACGACCTGTCGGCTATCAGGTGATACACACACACACACAAACACACACACACACAGTGAGCAGTTTTTCATGACGTTGTTGGTGTCTCCAGCCCGCTGTTTGAGAGCGACGTGGCGTCCGTGTGGGACTACGGCGGCAGCGTTGAGCAGTACGGCGCCACAGGTGGCACGGCCAGGAGCAGCGTTAGTGCACAGGTACAACACCTGCGCACCTGGCTCACGCAACAGAAGAAACACTCGTAGAAACAAATACTCACACACCTTGAATCAGAGTTACTGACTGCTAATAAAAGCATGTTTCTGTTAAAACCTTCATGCTGTTCCATCATGATTGAAACAGGAAAATGTGTCGTTTTATTTTTGGGACATGAGCAGCTTCGTTTACTATCAATATAATTACAGATGTCCGATAATGGCTTTTTTGCCGATATTACGATATTGTCCAACTCTTAATTACCGATACCGATATCAACCGGTGTGGAATTCCAATCCAATGCAATCCACTTTATTTATATAGCACATTTAAACAACAATAACGTTTCCAAAGTGCTGCACAGCCATGTTAAAAACAATATTATGCTCCACTAATCAATCAATCAATCAATCAATGTTTATTTATATAGCCCCAAATCACAAATGTCTCAAAGGACTGCACAAATCATTACGACTACAACATCCTCGGAAGAACCCACAAAAGGGCAAGGAAAACTCACACCCAGTGGGCAGGGAGAATTCACATCCAGTGGGACGCCAGTGACAATGCTGACTATGAGAAACCTTGGAGAGGACCTCAGATGTGGGCAACCCCCCCCCCTCTAGAGGACCGAAAGCAATGGATGTCGAGCGGGTCTAACATGATACTGTGAAAGTTCAATCCATAGTGGCTCCAAGACAGCAGTGAGAGTCCCGTCCACAGGAAACCATCTCAAGCTATGAATAAAAAGTCAAAGAAACATATCCACTGTGGTGGCCTCTGCGGTGATCCACGCCATTGTCCGCTGGGGTGGAGGGAGAATGGCCAGAGACAGAAGTAGACCCAACAAAGCAAACGCTGGATGTAAATATAGTTTCAAATGTACATACAGGTAGCCTACATAGCATGTTAGCATCGATTAGCTGGCAGTCATGCCGCGGCCAAATATGTCTGATTAGCACATAAGTCAATAAAATCAACAACACTCACCTTTGTGATTCCGTTGACTTTATCATTGGGAATGCATCTGCTTTGAGTGTGGCAGGATATCCAGACATTCTTGTCATCTCTGTCGTAGCATCGCCGGTAAAAACCGAACGAGGGACTTTCGCATCTCTTGACACTGGAGCAACTTAAACCCGTCGATTGGTATGTGTTTGTTTGGCATTAAATGTGGATGGAGGGAAAGGCTGGATGTAAATATAGCTACAAATGAGGCGTAATGCTGCAATATGTACACACAGCTAGCCTAAATAGCATGTTAGCATCGATTAGCATGCCGTGCTAATCGATGCACATTCTACGTAAATGTAATCGTGTTGTTACACCCTCCGACAACACACCGACGAGGCATGATGTCTCCAAAGTATCGGAAAATAGTCGAAAAAACGGAAAATAACAGAGCTGATTAGACTCGATGCGTGTGATGTGGTAGGGAAAAATGGCGTTGAGTACCGATGTGACGTCGTCGCTCAGAAAGGGATAAAAATAAACGCGTTTAATTCGCCAAAATTCACCCATTTAGAGTTCGGAAATCGGTTAAAAAAAATATACGGTCTTTTTTCTGCACCATCAAGGTATATATTGACGCCTGCATAGGTTGGGTGATAATGTTCCCCTTTAACTCGATGTTATTATTAAGAAAACCTAGCTAATTCGAATCTTTTTGAAAAAATGAAAACAATAGTTTATGGAACATCATTAATATTTTTTCCTGATTAAGATTAATTTTAGAATTTTGATGACGTGTTTTAAATAGGTTCAAATCCAATCTGCACTTTGTTAGAATTTATAACAAATAGGACCAAGCTATAGTTCTAACAAAGACAAATTATTATTTCTTGTAGATTTTCCAGAACAAAAATTTTAAAATCAATCAATCAATATTTATTTATATAGCCCCAAATCACAAATGTCTCAAAGGACTGCACAAATCATTACGACTACAACATCCTCGGAAGAACCCACAAAAGGGCAAGGAAAACTCACACCCAGTGGGCAGGGAGAATTCACATCCAGTGGGACGCCAGTGACAATGCTGACTATGAGAAACCTTGGAGAGGACCTCAGATGTGGGCAACCCCCCCCCCCCTCTAGGGGACCGAAAGCAATGGATGTCGAGCGGGTCTAACATGATACTGTGAAAGTTCAATCCATAGTGGCTCCAAGACAGCAGTGAGAGTCCCGTCCACAGGAAACCATCTCAAGCGGATCAGCAGCGTAGAGATGTCCCCAACCGATACAGGCGAGCGGTCCATCCTGGGTCTCGACTCTGGACAGCCAGTACTTCATCCATGGTCATCGGACCGGACCCCCTCCACAAGGGAGGGGGGGACATAGGAGAAAGAAAAGAAGCGGCAGATCAACTGGTTTAAAAAGCAGGTCTATTGACTTCCGGTTGGCGACAAGATGGAGTAGTCGCACTTTTTCACGCTCCCGCACATTTAAGTCCTACTATTCAGTATAGCTCGACTTATTGCAGTAACTGCTATCACCGTTATTATAGTACTAATACCTTACCGCGCTGAACGAGAAAATGTCTAATAGAGCCAAAAAGGAGGAGCAAAAGAAGGAAGACTTGGCGGCAAGCACCATCATGGCTACGCTAACGACAATGCTAACGGACCACAAGACTTCTCTCTCGTCGGAGTTTAACTCCGCCTTTTCCAAACTCAACACCACGCTGGATTGTATTCAGTCCACACTGCTGGAACACCAGAAGCGCCTCTCCTCACTAGAACTGTTTGCTGACACGACCAGCCAGGATATGTTGGCTATGGACACAAAGCTAACACTTGTAACTGAGGAGAACGCGAGGCTAAAAGCTAAGCTAATAGACTTGGAGAGTAGAAGCCGTCGGAACAACATCAGAATTGTCGGCGTACCCGAAAGCATTGAAGGTACAAACCCAACAACGTTCTTCTCTCAATTGCTGGTCGAAGTCTTGGGTGAACATACGTTGTCGTCGACCCCGGAGCTGGACCGTGCCCACCGCTCGCTAACAGCGAAGCCAGGCCCCGGTGAGAAGCCGAGACCGGTCGTGATATGCTTCCACCGATTCCAAACGAGGGAGCTGGTGGTGCGGGAAGCTCGGAAACGCAGAGGCAAATTAATGTATAAGGACTCACCGATACACATCTTCGAAGACTACTGCCCTGAAATACTGGAACAGCGGGCCGTGTACCGGGACGTTATGAAAGACCTCTACAACCTAGGCCTCAAACCAGCCCTCCACTACCCGGCTAAGCTAATGGTTTCAACCAAGGATGGAAAGAGACGACGACTCGCATCTGTGAAAGACGCCCAAGACCTCGTCAAGTCTCATAATCAACGCAACCAAGAGCAGGCGAACGACTAACATTAGTTGGTATGACTTTAATGAAACTTTGTTTGATATGATGTGACTACCTCACAAGGCATGGCGGGACGGCGCTAGCTTGGCTAACTACAGCCATGTCTGGAGGCTACACTGCCGGCATCAACCTTAAAACACGTGCCGGGCCTGTTCTATCACGTTTAACTATGCCAACGTAACGCCAACTCTAGGCCTGACGGTGAACATTACATCTGTGTGGCCACTCATTGAATTCACTCTCATTCACTTTTTGTCATTCATTTTTTGTTTAACCATTTAGCTAATATATTATGCTGACATTCCAGAGCTAACCTGTTAAATATACAATTACTGTCATTAGGGTTTAAACAACCATCGATATTGTTTATTTTATTTTGGTACATCGACGTTCGAATTCTTTTGTCTTCCCATTACATTTACTTATCACGTTCTAATAGATATATATTACACAGTGGTTTATCTTTTCTAGTATTACTATTATTATTTGACCTAACTGCTGATATACCTATTTCTTAACTGGTTACTATTATTCCATATCCATACATCCATAGGCGTATACATTGCTTATGTGTGTGTATGTATGTGTATATTTATATGTATATACATATGTGACACCACTTACTTATACTTTATCCAACTACATGCCATTTGAGTTGTTTATACTTCTTTTAATTTACTTTTCTTGCTTTTCTGAAGTTGTTTTGATACTAGGTACTAGGTGTCTCGAAGGAATATACTGCAGTTTTGATGCACTTTAAAATGTTCGGACTCAGTTGGAGCCAATCTGTTGTTCTCGGGAGGTGGAAAAACCGGAAGCCGTTATGGATACGTCCATGCAGGCGCAAGGACAGCGCACTGCTGTGAAAAGGACACTGAAGGTTCAGGTTCGACAATGGGGTTCTCAGGTCCTGGGACGATGGTCCTGTAGGTGGTTGCCAGGTGTAACACACCTGGCATTATTGTATGTTGTTGTGTCTGTGAGTGTGAGTGTGTGTGTGAGCTTGCTGTGTTTTCTGTACATATATGTTTTTATTGGTTTGTTTATCACCTCATTCCTTCCTCTCACGCTTCTGTTTTACCCCCTCCTCTTACTAGTACTCTCTGCAGTTCCCAGTTACCGTGCATCAGCCCCCCTCCTGATCCGCTTGTACACATCAGCCCGTTCTGCTCTCCTAGTTGGACATGGTGAGAAATGACAAGCACCAGTAATACACTCAGATTTGTTTCATGGAATGTGAGGGGTGTGGGGAGCGCCATTAAAGTTGGGAGGGTCTTGACCCATTTGCAACACCTCAAAGGAGATATATTTTTCATTCAGGAGACCCACCTCCGCAACAGAGAGATTTCACGACTTAAAAGAGCCTGGATCAGCCATATTTTTCATTCAAAATTCAACGAAAGGGCCAGGGGCACAGCCATCCTAATTCGTAAAAACATTTCATTCGAACTTAACCAAACTGTAGCAGACCCTGCCGGTCGTTATATCATTGTGTCTGGAAAACTGCAAGGCACCCCAGTCATACTCGCTAGCGTTTATGGACCTAACTGGGATGACAATTCTTATGTGACTAAATTGTTTACATCATTTCCAAACATTGGAAATCATTTGATTATCATGGGCGGGGACTTTAACCTGGTGCAGGATCCTGTACTGGACCGATCATCAAACAAACTGGCTCCCTTATCTAACTCAGCTAAAACATTGGATACTTTTGCTAAACAGTTAGGTCTTACAGACCCATGGAGACACGCCTCCCCTACAATTAAGCAATTCTCCTATTTCTCTCATGTACATCACACTTACACTCGGATAGACTTCTTTCTTCTCGACAATAGACTACTTTCCAAAATTAAAACATGTAATTACCATAGTATTGTAATCTCTGATCACGCTCCCACCTCAGTCGACATCAATATGGACACTCAACCTAGACCCCTTAAACAATGGCGATTCAACTCAGCCTCACTAGCAGAAGACAATTATAGGAATTTCCTCCACGATCAAATTGAGTGTTTTTTCGAACTGAACGATTCACCAGAAATTGGAAGAGGTATATTATGGGAGGCATCTAAAGCTTATATTAGAGGTCAACTTATATCTTTTATTTCAAATTTAAATAAGACAGAAACCATTCAAATCAATGGGCTGCTCCGTAAGATTAAGGATCTTGACGATAAGTACGCTTTAAACCCGGACTCGACACTATATAAAGAACGCCTTCGCCTACAAACTGACTTTGACCTTATGTCTGTCAATAGAGCAAAATTACAACTACTCAAATCCAGACAACGATTTTTTGAATCTGGGGAAAAAGCTGGCAAGCTCTTAGCCCACCGGGTTAGGGAGGAAGCATCGTCGAGGCTAATCACATCTATTCGCTCTAACACAGGAGAACTACATACTGATCCAGCTAAGATAAATGAAACATTTGCCGCATTTTATACAAAATTATATACGTCAGACTGCCCCCCTTCTTCACATGAACTATTTAATGATATAACATTCCCCCAGATCGAACATGGAGCTGTGAGGAGCTTGGGTCAGCCCATTAGTGTCATCGAGATCACAGAAGCCATCAAATCCTTACAAAGTAATAAATCGCCCGGTCCAGATGGTTTCAGTGCAGAATATTATAAAACTTTCTCCAGTGTTCTTGCTCCGGCTCTAAGAGACATGTATAATGAAGCATTCCTGAACCATCGCCTCCCAGAATCCTTATCGAGGGCCACCATTTCTCTCATACTAAAAAAAGAGAAAGACCCCCAGCTTTGCAGCAGTTATAGACCAATTTCGCTTTTAAATGTAGATTTAAAAATTCTGTCCAAGGTTCTTGCTCTCCGGCTCCAAAGGGTGATGCCTTCCATCATATCGTTGGATCAAACAGGTTTTATGTTAGGCCGGCAATCCTCACACAACACTCGGCGCCTCCTAAACATTATTCATTCGCCAAACCCCTCAACCCCGGAAGTGGTGGTGTCCCTCGACGCGGAGAAAGCCTTTGATAGGGTTGAATGGGAATATCTATTTGAAGTGATGGGTCGGTTTGGTTTTAATGAAGATTTTATTCTTTGGGTTAAACTTTTATACTCGTCCCCTGTAGCTTCGGTACGCACAAATAATACACTGTCCTCCCCAGTTCTTCTTAAAAGAGGTACCAGACAAGGTTGCCCGCTGTCTCCATTACTGTTTGCTATTGCGATAGAACCCCTTGCACTTTGGCTGCGCGCGGAGAGGGGCTTTAAAGGTATCACCCGGTCGGACACGCTGCACAAAGTGTCGCTTTATGCGGACGACTTGCTCCTATACATCTCAGATCCTGCTAGCTCACTCCCAGTAATCTTTAACATTTTGGAGCGGTTTGGCACACACTCTGGCTACAAACTTAATTACCAAAAAAGTGAACTATTTCCGATCAATTCCCTAGCTAGACAGTTACCGCGATCTTTAGCTGCATTCAAATGGGCACAGGACGGGATCCATTACTTGGGAATTTTTATTACTCCGGCTATGTCTGACATGCTCCGGGGAAATTTCCTACCCCTAGTTGAAAAAATGGAGAAGGACTTTGCCCGCTGGTCTATTTTACCATTATCTCTCGCTGGCCGGATCAATCTTATCAAGATGATCACTCTGCCTAAATTCCTTTACCTTTTCCAACATATCCCCATATTCATTACTAAATCTTTTTTTGATAAATTAGACAAATCAATATCCAAATTTTTATGGGGGGCCGGATCGGCCCGAATCCGCAAGTCGGTCCTACAATCTCCCAAATCTGAGGGAGGGCTTGCACTCCCTAATTTTAGACAGTACTATTGGGCGGCTAATGTACAGAAACTCCTATACTGGATGGATGGAAGCTCACAGACCCTCCCGGCCTGGGTATCCCTTGAAACGGCAATTCCACACTTTTCACTACGTTCTTGCTTATGCTCACCACTCCCCTTTCCACTTAAACTTGAAGGCGCAAACACCATTGTATCGATCTCCTTGAAAATATGGATCCAGCTAAGGAAGCATTTGGGTTTTCAGGGCCCATCTATTTTGACTCCGCTACTTAAAAACCAATCATTCAAACCTTCCCGTACCGACTCCGCATTTATGACCTGGCACGATCACGGTATCACCACTGTGGAAGACCTCTATACAGACGGTGTGTTCTCATCCTTCGCTGAACTTTCTTCCAAATACGATTTGCCAAACTCCCACCTTTTTCGTTTCTTTCAGGTGAGGGACTTCGTAAAGAAGCAGTTCCCACACTTCCCAAATCGTCCCCCGGAAACTCTTATAGATACATTGCTATCTCTGAGCCCAAATCATAAAAAATGTATCTCTGTGATTTATACCTCCTTAAACTCAGTTGCTCCAAACTCTTTATCAGTGATAAAAGCCTCGTGGGAGAGCGATCTTAACATCAACATATCTGATAAACTCTGGAACTCTGCCCTGAAACTGGTCCACTCCTCCTCGATTTGTGCCCGTCATGGTCTCATCCAATGCAAAGTAATCCATAAAATTCACTACACTAATGCAAAACTATCCAAAATCTACCCCACTGTTAGCAATACCTGTAATAGATGCAAACAATCTCCGGCTGATCATGTCCATATGTTCTGGTCCTGCTCTAAATTATGTTCCTTTTGGGAGGGCATTTTTGAAACTATCGGAAAGGCATACGGTCAAGACTTTCCCTCCAACCCATTGTCAGCCATTTTCGGCATATGCCCTGATAACACATGCCCTGTGCCACTAAAACGCGCTGTGGCTTTTACGACCTTGCTGGCCAGGCGACTGATCTTGTTCAATTGGAAGCTGGCTCACCCCCCATCACACGGCCGTTGGATTAAAGAGGTTCTTTACAATTTAAAATTGGAAAAACTTAGGTTTTCACTAAATGGCTCTGCTCAAGTGTTTGAAAGTTCATGGAGTCCTTTCTTACTGCATGTCAACTCTCTTGACTTATGTCCAGACGCAGATGAGGAATAATCTCCCTTTTATTTAATATTTGTATTATTTATTTTATTTATTTATTTATTTTATTTTTTATTTTTTTTTCTCCCTTTCTCTCTCCTTTTAGTCTCTTTCTGTTTTTGGTTTTGTATGGGTGTATGTGTGAATGTGTGTGTCTTTGTCGTCTTACTTGTTGTTTGTGCCATGTGTCCCTGGTGGGTTCGACCTGAGTGGGGTGGGTGGGTGGGTGGGTGGTTTTAGGGGTAAAGGTATGAAGAATTCACTGACTTTAAAATTGTACTGTTTCGACTTGCACCTTTTTTCTGTATATGTGAAAAAGTCAATAAAAAAAAGTTGGATTAAAAAGCAGGTCTATTTAAAGGCTAGAGTATACAGATGAGTTTTAAGATGAGACTTAAATGCTTCTACTGAGGTAGCATCTCGAACTGTTACCAGGAGGGCATTCCAGAGTACTGGAGCCCGAACGGAAAACGCTCTATAGCCCGCAGACTTTTTTTGAGCTCTAGGAATCACTAATAAGCCGGAGTCTTTTGAACGCAATGACTGAATAAAACAAAAAATGAATAAAAATAAAAACAATATAAAAACAAATGTGATTAAAAACTATTTTAAAGGGTAAAATCAATTAAAACAGTAAAATAGAAATCAAAGTGTATAAAAAACACAGAGGACCACACAACTCACGTAGTGTTAAAAGCCGAAGAATAAAAGTGGGTCTTAAGACGAGACTTAAAAGAGTCCACTGTGGAAGCAGTTTGAACATGGAGGGGCAGAGTGTTCCAGAGCTTAGGGCCGACCACAGAGAAGGCCCTGTCTCCCCTGGTCTTAAGTCTGGGGAGCTGGAACTGGCTCTCGGACCTCAGGAGTGTAAATTTGGATGAGGTCCGAGATATATTGAGGTGCCAGTCCATGTAAAGATTTAAAAACAAACAGCAATGTTTTAAAATCAATTTTAAAATGAACAGGGAGCCAGTGCAAACTCTGAAGAATTGGGGTTATATGCTGGTGTTTCCTGGCCCCTGTTAAAAGTCCTGCTGCCGCGTTCTGGACTAACTGCAACCGGGACAGAGCTTTTTGGCTAATGCCAGCATCAAGTGCATTGCAGTAGTCCAGGCCACTTGAAATAAAAGCATGCACCACTTGTTCAAAAAGGTTAAAAGATAAAAACGGTTTAACCTTTACCAAAAGACGAAGGTGATAAAAACACGATTTTAAAACGCCATTGACTTGTTTGTCTAGTTTAAAATGGCGGTCTATAGTGACGCCAAGGCTGGTGACTTTGGGACACACATCATGTTGCAATAGTCCCAAGTCAGTGAGGGCCGGACCAAAAACTAAAACTTCCGTTTTTCCCTCATTCATTATTTAAAAATTCTGGGCTAACCAAGCCTTGACGTCGCATAGACAGTTAAGAAGGGGTGTCGGGGGGCTTTTTGAAATCGGCACATACATTTGGCAGTCATCTGCATAAAAGTGATAAAACACTCCATGTTTCTTAAAAATATCTCCAAGAGGGAGGAGATAAAGAGCGAACAGGATGGGGCCTAAAATAGACCCCTGGGGGACGCCACAGTAAAGCGGGGCAGAAGAGGAGGTGGCGTCCCCCCAGCCTGACAGAGAAGGACCTCTCAGACAAGTAAGATCTGAACCACTGTGACGCAGTCCCCCTGACACCCACACAGTCTCTCAGGCGGTTTAAAAGAATTGCGTGGTCGACTGTGTCAAAGGCAGCTGTAAGATCTAAAAGCACTAAAATGGCAGAGCTGCCAGAATCAGACATTAAAAGCAAGTCATTAAAAAGCTTTAAAAGTGCAGATTCAGTACTGTGCAAAGCTTTGTATCCAGACTGAAATGGATCTAAAGTGCTATTTGAGGAAATAACATTAGAGGAATTGTTACAACGTGTAAATGGAATAAAACAGACAACATGCTTACTTGACCCTCTTCCTGGGAAACTGATCAAGGAACTCTTTGTATTATTAGGTCCATCAGTGCTAAATATTATAAACTTATCACTCTCCTCGGGCACTGTTCCCCTAGCATTCAAAAAAGCGGTTATTCATCCTCTTCTTAAAAGACCTAACCTCGATCCTGACCTCATGGTAAATTACCGACCGGTGTCTCACCTTCCCTTTATTTCAAAAATCCTTGAAAAAATTGTTGCGGAGCAGTTAAATGAACACTTAGCGTCTAACAATCTATGTGAAACCTTTCAATCCGGTTTCAGGGCAAATCACTCCACGGAGACAGCCCTCGCAAAAATGACTAATGATCTATTGCTAACGATGGATTCTGATGCGTCATCTATGTTGCTGCTCCTCGATCTTAGCGCTGCTTTCGATACCGTCGATCATAATATTTTATTAGAACGTATCAAAACACGAATTGGTATGTCAGACTTAGCCCTGTCTTGGTTTAACTCTTATCTTACTGATAGGATGCAGTGTGTCTCCCATAACAATGTGACCTCGGACTACGTTAAGGTAACGTGTGGAGTTCCCCAGGGTTCGGTCCTTGGCCCTGCACTCTTCAGCATCTACATGCTGCCGCTAGGTGACATCATACGCAAATACGGTATTAGCTTTCACTGCTATGCTGATGACACCCAACTCTACATGCCCCTAAAGCTGACCAACACGCCGGATTGTAGTCAGTTGGAAGCGTGTCTTAATGAAATTAAACAATGGATGTCCGCTAACTTTTTGCAACTCAACGCCAAAAAAACGGAAATGCTGATTATCGGTCCTGCTAGACACCGAACTCTATTTAATAATACAACTCTAACATTTGACAACCAAACAATTAAACAAGGCGACACGGTAAAGAATCTGGGTATTATCTTCAACCCAACTCTCTCCTTTGAGTCACACATTAAAAGCGTTACTAAAACTGCCTTCTTTCATCTCCGTAACATCGCTAAAATTCGCTCCATTCTGTCCACTAAAGACGCTGAGATCATTATCCATGCGTTTGTTACGCCTCGTCTCGATTACTGTAACGTATTATTTTCGGGTCTCCCCATGTCTAGCATTAAAAGATTACAGTTGGTACAAAATGCGGCTGCTAGACTTTTGACAAGAACAAGAAAATTTGATCACATTACGCCTGTACTGTATATACCTTTATATACATATATACCTATACTGGCTCACCTGCACTGGCTTCCTGTGCACTTAAGATGTGACTTTAAGGTTTTACTACTTACGTATAAAATACTACACGGTCTAGCTCCATCCTATCTTGCCGATTGTATTGTACCGTATGTCCCGGCGAGAAATCTGCGTTCAAAGGACTCCGGCTTATTAGTGATTCCCAAAGCCCAAAAAAAGTCTGCGGGCTATAGAGCATTTTCCATTCGGGCTCCAGTACTCTGGAATGTCCTCCCGGTAACAGTTCGAGATGCCACCTCAGTAGAAGCATTTAAGTCTCACCTTAAAACTCATTTGTATACTCTAGCCTTTAAATAGACTCCCTTTTTAGACCAGTTGATCTGCCGTTTCTTTTCTTTTTCTTCTATGTCCCACTCTCCCTTGTGGAGGGGGTCCGGTCCGATCCGGTGGCCATGTACTGATTGCCTGTGTATCGGCTGGGGACATCTCTGCGCTGCTGGTCCGCCTCCGCTTGGGATGGTTTCCTGCTGGCTCCGCTGTGAACGGGACTCTCGCTGCTGTGTTGGATCCTCTTTGGACTGGACTCTCGCGACTGTGTTGGATCCATTATGGATTGAACTTTCACAGTATCATGTTAGACCCGCTCGACATCCATTGCTTTCCTCCTCTCCAAGGTTCTCATAGTCATTATTGTCACCGACGTCCCACTGGGTGTGAGTTTTCTTTGCCCTTATGTGGGCCTACCGAGGATGTCGTGGTGGTTTGTGCAGCCCTTTGAGACACTAGTGATTTAGGGCTATATAAGTAAACATTGATTGATTGATTGATTGATATGTTCATCTAAAAAAGGCTGCAGTTGTGCCAGAACACATTTCTCCAAAATCTTTGACACAAAAGGTAATTTGGAAATGGGCCGATAATTTAACACATTATAATGCCTCATTTTGTTGTGATGCCCCAATGGATGCATTAAACCAGGGGTAGGAAACCTGTGGCTCTCGAGCCAGATGTGGCTCTTTTGATGACTGAGTCTGGCTCTCTGATAAATCTTAGCTGACATTGCTAAAGACGATAAGTAATGAATAAGGCCGCTGGTGTAAAAAATAACGTTGAAAATATTCTCACGCATTTTAATCCACCCATCCGTTTTCTACCTCACCTGTTCAAGAAGTTGCATTAATGGTAAGAAGTATTTTAAGTATTATATGAATAAAGCAAAACACGTTTTCCATCCATCCATCCATTTTCTGCCGCTTATTCCCGTTCGGGGTGGCGGGGGGCGCTGGCGCCTATCTCAGCTACAATCGGGCGGAAGGCGGGGTACACCCTGGACAAGTCGCCACCTCATCGCAGGGCCAACACAGATAGACAGACATTCACACACTAGGGCCAATTTAGTGTTGCCAATCAACCTATCCCCAGGTGCATGTCTTTGGAAGTGGGAGGAAGCCGGAGTACCCGGAGGGAACCCACGCAGTCACGGGGAGAACATGCAAACTCCACACAGAAAGATCCCGAGCCTGGATTTGAACCCAGGACTGCAGGACCTTCGTATTGTGAGGCAGACGCACTAACCCCTCTGCCACCGTGAAGCCCCAAATAATCATTAACTTTAGAATTTGATGCCAGCAACACGTGACAAAGAAGCTGGGAAAGGTGGCAATAAATACTGATAAAGTTGAGGAATGCTCATCAAACACTTATTCGGAACGTCCAAAAGGGGTGCAGGCTAATTGGGAACAGGTGGGTGCCATGATTGGGTATAAAAGCAGCTTCCATGAAATGCTAAGTAATTCACAAACAAGGATGGGGCGAAGGTCACCACTTTGTAAGCAAATTGTCGAACAGTTTTAGAACATTTCTCAACGAGCTATTGCAAGGAATTTAGGGATTTTACCATCTACGGTCCGTAAAATCATCAAAAAGTTCAGAGAATCTGGAGAAATCACTGCACGTAAGCGATGGTATTACGGACTTTTGATCCCTCAGGCGGTACCGCATCAAAAACTGACATCAGTGTGTAAAGGATATCACCACATGGGCTCGGGAACACTTCGTAAAACCACTGTCAGTAACTACAGTTGGTCGCTACATCTGTAAGTGCAAGTTAAAGCTCTACAATGCAAAACCCATCCATCCATCCATTTCTACCGCTTATTCCCGTTTGGGGTCGCCTATCTCAGCTACAATCGGGCGGAAGGCGGGGTACACCCTGGACAAGTCGCCACCTCATCGCAGGGCCAACACAGATAGACAGACAACATTCACACACTAGGGCCAATTTTAGTGTTGCCAATCAACCTATCCCCAGGTGCATGTCTTTGGAAGTGGGAGGAAGCCGGAGTACCCGGAGGGAACCCACGCAGTCACGGGGAGAACATGCAAACGCCACACAGAAAGATCCCGAGCCTGGATTTGAACCCAGGACTGCAGGAACTTCGTATTGTGAGGCAGACGCACTAACCCCTCTGCCACCGTGAAGCCCCAAATAATCATTAACTTTAGAATTTGATGCCAGCAACACGTGACAAAGAAGCTGGGAAAGGTGGCAATAAATACTGATAAAGTTGAGGAATGCTCATCAAACACTTATTCGGAACGTCCAAAAGGGGTGCAGGCTAATTGGGAACAGGTGGGTGCCATGATTGGGTATAAAAGCAGCTTCCATGAAATGCTAAGTAATGCACAAACAAGGATGGGGCGAGGGTCACCACTTTGTAAGCAAATTGTCGAACAGTTTTAGAACAACATTTCTCAACGAGCTATTGCAAGGAATTTAGGGATTTTACCATCTACGGTCCGTAAAATCATCAAAAAGTTCAGAGAATCTGGAGAAATCACTGCACGTAAGCGATGGTATTACGGACTTTTGATCCCTCAGGCGGTACCGCATCAAAAACTGACATCAGTGTGTAAAGGATATCACCACATGGGCTCGGGAACACTTCGTAAAACCACTGTCGGTAACTACAGTTGGTCGCTACATCTGTAAGTGCAAGTTAAAACTCTACAATGCAAAACCCATCCATCCATCCATTTCTACCGCTTATTCCCATTTGGGGTCGCCTATCTCAGCTACAATCGGGCGGAAGGCGGGGTACACCCTGGACAAGTCGCCACCTCATCGCAGGGCCAACACAGATAGACAGACAACATTCACACACTAGGGCCAATTTAGTGTTGCCAATCAACCTATCCCCAGGTGCATGTCTTTGGAAGTGGGAGGAAGCCGGAGTACCCGGAGGGAACCCACGCAGTCACGGGGAGAACATGCAAACTCCACACAGAAAGATCCCGAGCCTGGATTTGAACCCAGGACTGCAGGACCTTCGTATTGTGAGGCAGACGCACTAACCCCTCTGCCACCGTGAAGCCCCAAAACACGTTTTAGACAAAAAAAAAATCACTTCATATTCTACCATATCTGAGTTATTGTGTAGAAATTTGGGGAAATAACTACAAAAGTACACTTCATTCATTAACGGTTATTCCAAAAAAGATCAGTTAGAGCAGAAGATCATCAATCTTCACCAAGACGTCACTTAAACAACACGAGAAGGTTGTAAAAGGCGAGCATACTGGTAGAAAAAAAACTTAAATATGTTTTGAAAACAGAAAATGCACAGTAAAACAAATTGACGGAAACTGGAGTCACTGTCTGTGACCGAACTATAAGAAACCGTCCATCCATCCATCCATTTTCTACCGCTTGTCCCTCTCGGGGTCACGGGGTGCTGAAACATATCCCAGCTGCACTCAGGTGGAAGGCGGTGTACACCCTGGACAAGTCGCTATCTCATCGCAGAGCCAATACATATAGACAACAATCGCACTCACACCTAAAGGAAATAGGATTTTAATACAGAAAAGCTCAATGAAAGTCATCTTTAACATCCACAAATTTGAAAAACTTATATTATTGCTGATGAATTTGTATTGTTACTTGGTTCAAATCCCACCTAGAACCAACCTCGTCACGTCCGTTGTGTCCTGAGCAAGACACTTCACCCTTGCTCCTGATGTGTGCTGGTTGGCGCCTTGCATGGCAGCTCCCTCCATCAGTGTGTGAATGTGTGTGTGAATGTGGAAGTAGTGTCAAAGCGCTTTGAGTACCTTGAAGGTAGAAAAGCGCTATACAAGTACAACCCATTTATTTATTTATTTATTTAAATGACATTCACGGTCTTGTGAGATGACGCTGGCTGCTGCAAGATCATTATTATGAAAATATGACCGAGAGGAAGGCCAGAAACACTTTTTAGTTCAACAGACTCTCGCGCCGTACCTTCCGTCAAAACTCTAAAGGCCGACTGCACATTTCCTATCTTCACAATAAAAGCCCTGCTTCATGCTGCCTGCGCTAACTAAATACAGAGTCTGGGAAAACTGGCGTGCACAAGTGATGTGCGCAACCCGAGGGTCCCTGGTTCAATCCCCACCTAGTACCAACGTCGTCACGTCCGTTGTGTCCTGAGCAAGACACGTCACCCTTGCTCCTGATGGTTGCTGGTTAGCGCCTTGCATGGCAGCTCCCTCCATCAGTGTGTGAATGTGTGTGTGAATGTGGAAGTAGTGTCAAAGCGCTTTGAGTACCTTGAAGGTAGAAAAGCGCTATACAAGTACAACCCATTTATTTATTTATTTATTTAAATGACATTCACGGTACCGGAGGGTCTTGTGAGATGACGCTGGCTGCTGCAACATCATTATTATGAAAATATGACCGAGAGGAAGGCGAGAAACACTTTTTATTTCAACAGACTCTCGCGCCGTACCTTCCGTCAAAACTCTAAAGGCCGACTGCACATTTCCTATCTTCACAATAAAAGCCCTGCTTCATGCTGCCTGCGCTAACTAAATACAGAGTCTGGGAAAACTGGCGTGCACAAGCGATCCCTCAGAAAGCTGGCGTGCACATCACTTGTGCACGCCACTTCACCTGTCATCATTTTCAAAATGGAGGAGGCTGATTTCAATCATTTGAAAACGCATAGAAAGGGAAGAAGATTAAGATTTAAGGTCCAAGCTATTGAATATGCTATTGAATATGCGAAAAAAAAACAGTAAGCATCTATGTTTTATTAATATACCGTAGCTGCGTGTGTCAAATATGAGTCATATATAAATGATAAATGGGTTGTACTTGTATAGCGCTTTTCTACCTTCAAGGTACTCAAAGCGCTTTGACACTACTTCCACATTCACCCATTCACACACACATTCACACACTGATGGAGGGAGCTGCCATGCAAGGCGCTAACCAGCAACCATCAGGAGCAAGGGTGACGTGTCTTGCTCAGGACACAACGGACGTGACGACGTTGGTACTAGGTGGGGATTGAACCAGGGACCCTCGGGTTGCGCACATCACTTGTGCACGCCAGCTTTCCGAGGGATCGCTTGCATAGATTTTGCATAGATTTTTTTATCATCATCCTTATTATAATAATGCATGTTGGCATGCTACCAGAAGCGTGCTAACTTTTTTAGCCATTTTCGCAGAAGTACACATTTGACTCATTAAACTGGGTACCACACACATGCTAACTGTTAGCATTTCAGTTCCACTCGTGCGTGTCCGTGGTGGGATTCACGAAATTCCTACTGGAATTGCGCTGATTTTAGATTATTATTATTTTACACACGTCACAGTTTTTGTTATGCGTGATAATTATTTTTATTAGGGCTGTAAATCTTTGGGCACCACACGATTTGATTTAATTCTGGGGAGTAGCTTACATAGGTCTGCTGATAATGTTCCACTTTAACTCTATGTTATTATTAAGAAAAACTAGCTAATTTGAATCTTTTTGAAAAAAACAAAACAATAGTTTATGGAACATCATTAAGATTAATTTTAGAATTTTGATGACATGTTTTAAATAGGTTCAAATCCAATCTGCACTTTGTTAGAATATATAAAAAATTGGACCAAGCTATATTACATAAATACATCCATCCATCATCTTCCGCTTATCCGAGGTCGGGTCGCGGGGGCAACAGCCTAAGCAGGGAAACCCAGACTTCCCTCTCCCCAGCCACTTCTTCTAGCTCTTCCCGGGGGATCCCGAGGCGTTCCCAGGCCATCCTGACCAGATGCCCGAACCACCTCATCTGGCTCCTCTCCATGTGGAGGAGCAGCGGCTTTACTTTGAGTTCCTCCCGGATGGCAGAGCTTCTCACCCTATCTCTAAGGGAGAGACCCAAACTCATTTCGGCCGCTTGTACCCGTGATCTTATCCTTTCGGTCATGACCCAAAGCTCATGACCATAGGTGAGGATGGGAACGTAGATCGACCGGTAAATTGAGAGCTTTGCCTTCCGGCTCAGCTCCTTCTTCACCACGACGGATCGGTACAACGTCCGCATTACTGAAGACGCCGCACCGATCCGCCTGTCGATCTCACGATCCACTCTTCCCTCACTCGTGAACACTCTGCTGCGAACCGATCAAGTGAGAGCTGAAGATCCTGGCCAGATGAAGCCATCAGGACTACATCATCTGCAAAAAGTAGAGACCTAATCCTGCGGTCACCAAACCGGAACCCCTCAACGCCTTGACTGCGCCTAGAAATTCTGTCCATTAAAGTTCTGAACAGAATGGGTGACAAAGGACAGCCTTGGCGGAGTCCAACCCTCACTGGAAATGTGTTCGACTTACTGCCGGCAATGCGGACCAAGCTCTGAAACTGATCATACAGGGAGCGGACCGCCACAATAAGACAGTCCGATACCCCATACTCTCTGAGCACTCCCCACAGGACTTCCGGTGGAGGAAACTCATTTGGGCCGCTTGTACCCGTGATCTTATCCTTTCGGTCATGACCCAAAGCTCATGACCATAGGTGAGGATGGGAACGTAGATCGACCGGTAAATTGAGAGCTTCGCCTTCCGGCTCAGCTCCTTCTTCACCACGACGGATCGATACAGCGTCCGCATTACTGAAGACGCCGCACCGATCCGCCTGTCGATCTCACGATCCACTCTTCCCTCACTCGTGAACAAGACTCCTAGGTACTTGAACTCCTCCACTTGGGGCAGGGTCTCCTCCCCAACCCGGAGATGGCACTCCACCCTTAATTAAAAAATCAATACTTTTTTAATAACATTGGGTGCCTTTTCTATGATTAACTAAATTTCTCCATAAAGTAGACAAACAACTCTGTTCAATTTCTATATCACTTAAAAGAAAACTGGTTTTGTTTATTGAAATGCTTCCCAAACATTTAATACATCCACCCATCCACTTTCTACCGCTTATTACAGTCAATAACAAATAAGGCAACAAGAGAAGTATCCAACGCTTCTCTTTTCTAAAGTCCCCCTGGATGATATTTGATTAGTATTAGAATCAGCCCGCAGGCCACAGCCGCCTGCTGCTGCTTTCCAAGCACCAATAATTCATCAGTGTTGGCACTAGGAATTTTCAAAATGGGGTCCCACTTTTTTGTAACCGTTTTGAAAAGAAATGATAAATGTATGCATTGTCCTGTTATATCTCACATTCTATATTGTGTTTTGGTAAAAGGTTGTCATAAAGCATAAAGCGCTTTGAGTACCTTGAAGGTAGAAAAGCGCTATACAAGTACAACCCTTTTATCATTTATATATGACTCATATTTGACACACGCAGCTACGGTATGTTAATAAAACATAGATGCTTACTGTTTTTTTTTTAGCATATTCAATAGCTTGGACCTTAAATCTTTATCTTCTTCCCTTTATGCGTTTTCAAATGATTGAAATCAGCCTCCTCCATTTTGAAAATGATGACAGGGTGAAGTGTCACTCGTGACGTGACGAGTTTGACCCGGAGTAAATTCAAGGCATATGCTAATTATTTGGCGAAATGAGTTTGACCCGGCGGACATTCTAGACATGCGCTAATAAAATAATATTTAGCGAAACGAGTTAAACGCGGGGTTAATCCTGAGCCGGCGGTAATGCTAAGCATGCGCTGATTATTTTGCGAAACAAGTTTGGCTTGGCAGTAATTCTAGGCAGGCGCATATTCAAGGAAATACGGTAGTACCAAATAAATAAACCTGGACAATCAATTTTTTTTTTTTACACCTAGTTATTGTACAGGCTTCACGGTGGCAGAGGGGTTAGTGCGTCTGCCTCACAATACGAAGTTCCTGCAGTCCTGGGTTCAAATCCAGGCTCGGGATCTTTCTGTGTGGAGTTTGCATGTTCTCCCCGTGAGTGCGTGGGTTCCCTCCGGGTACTCCGGCTTCCTCCCACTTCCAAAGACATGCACCTGGGGATAGGTTGATTGGCAACACTAAATTGGCCCTAGTGTGTGAATGTGAGTGTGAATGTGAGGTGGCGACTTGTCCAGGGTGTGCCCCGCCTTCCGCCCGATTGTAGCTGAGATAGGCGCCAGCGCCCCCCGCGACCCCGAAAGGGAATAAGCGGTAGAAAATGGATGGATGGATAGTTATTGTACACAAAAAAAAAGTTAATTGAGTTAATGACACAATATTATTGTGGAGAAAAATCACAGATTTAATGACACATGAAACTATCAGGGCAAGTTATATTTTCTTATTTAAGAAGTAATCATTTTTGTTTGATACATTGAGTGACGACCGTCAACGAGTACGGAAATAAGAGTGAATATGTATGTAATGATGTGTTATTGAATCAGAACCGATGTTGCGAGCGCCAAAAATAAAACAGCAAACCACAATCCAGTTGCTTTGAAAGTAGCGGCGGAGTTGGAGCGATACACGAATCTTCCATCCAGCGGCTGAGTGGGTCTGAAGATGTCCTTCATAGGTTGTCCTGTCCAGAAGCGGCACTGCTGGACGATGGCATCCAACTGAGCGGCATTGAACGTTCACCCGGTCACTCGCGAAGGTTGGTGTGCGTGTGTGTGAGAGAGAGAGTCGTTTTGTGTGTGTTACCTGTCGACTGCTGACTGCCAACTTCTTGTGGAAGACGGTCCAGGCGACAGCCTGCTCGCACCCGGGCGTGGTCATGGAGCCCACGTAGCGGTAGTAGGCGTGCAGCTCCTTGGAGGCCGGGATGATGTCGCTGAGCTGAAAGTCTGCTATCACCGCCGTGGTCCCTTGGCGAGGAGGAAGAGGAGCACAGGTGAAGGTGAAGGTGAGGCTTCCGTCTGCCGCGCCCCACTGTGTCGCCGTCGTGCTTACCGTTGTGCTGCACTCGGCCCAAAGCTGCTATGACGGTGTCCAGGTGAGGATGATCCTCGCTGGTTTCCTGTCGGCAGAACGCCATCAGCGCTTGCTAACAGGCCCGAGGGTGTAAGCCAGGGGTGCCCACACTTTTTCTGCAGGCGAGCTACTTTTCAATTGACCAACTCGAGGGGATCTACCTCATTTATATTTATTTATTTATGAAAGAGACATTTTTGTCAACAATTTAAATGTGTTTAATGATAATACAAGCATGTGTAACACTTTATTTCACAAAGACAAGAATATAAGTTGGTGTATTACCTGATTCTGATGACTTGCATTGATTGGAATCAGACAGTAATGATGATAACGCCCACATTTTCAAATGGAGGAGAAAAAAAAGTTGTCCTTTCTGTACAATACCGCATGAAAGCGGTTGGTTTTTGGCATCTAATTCATCCAGCTTCCATACACTTTACAAGAAAAACATTGGCGGCAAATTCCGTAGCTTGCTTGATTGACATTCACGGCACCCGAGGGTCTTGTGAGATGACGCTGGCTGCTGCCAGTTCATTATTATGAAAAAATGACAGAGAGGAAGGCGAGAAACACTTTTTATTTCAACAGACTTTCGCGCCGTCCCTTCCGTCAAAACTCTAAAGGCCGACTGCACATTTCCTATCTTCACAATAAAAGCCCTGCTTCATGCTGCCTGCGCTAACAAAATAAGAGTCTCGGAAAGCTGGCGTGCACAAGCGATCCCTCGGAAAGCTGGCGTGCACAAGTGATGTGCGCAACCCGAGGGTCCCTGGTTCAATCCCCACCTAGTACCAACGTCGTCACGTCCGTCGTGTCCTGAGCAAGACACGTCACCCTTGCTCCTGATGGCTGCTGGTTAGCGCCTTGCATGGCAGCTCCCTCCATCAGTGTGTGAATGTGTGTGTGAATGTGGAAGTAGTGTCAAAGCGCTTTGAGTACCTTGAAGGTAGAAAAGCGCTATACAAGTACAACCCATTTATCATTTATATATGACTCATATTTGACACACGCAGCTACGGTATATTAATAAAACATATATGCTTACTGTTTTTTTTTTCGCATATTCAATAGCATATTCAATAGCTTGGACCTTAAATCTTAATCTTCTTCCCTTTTATGCGTTTTCAAATGATTGAAATCAGCCTCCTCCATTTTGAAAATGATGACAGGTGAAGTGGCGTGCACAAGTGATGTGCACGCCAGCTTTCTGAGGGATCGCTTGTGCACGCCAGTTTTCCCAGACTCTGTATTTAGTTAGCGCAGGCAGCATGAAGCAGGGCTTTTATTGTGAAGATAGGAAATGTGCAGTCGGCCTTTAGAGTTTTGACGGAAGGTACGGCGCGAGAGTCTGTTGAAATAAAAAGTGTTTCTCGCCTTCCTCTCGGTCATATTTTCATAATAATGATCTTGCAGCAGCCAGCGTCATCTCACAAGACCCTCCGGTACCGTGAATGTCATTTAAGTGACGTCTTGGTGAAGATTGATGATCGCTCATTTTTAGGTCTATTTTTTTTTAAAAGCCTGGCTGGAGATCGACTGACACACCCCCCGCGGTCGACTGGTAGCTCGCCATCGACGTAACGGGCACCCCTGGTGTAAGCGGTATACCTCAAACAGGAAGGCCAGCAGGGCGATTCCCGCCATGTCGTGCTCCGCCTCCGCCAGGGACCCGTACGGCTCCTTGATGTGCACGATGTGAAGCTGATGCACACAAAAGTCATCCATAGTCAGATAGTGTGTTTATAACCAATACACATACTTGCCAACCTTGAGACCTCCAAATTCAGGAGATTGGGGCGGGGGGTGTATATTGTAGCGTCCCGGAAGAGTTAGCGCTGCAAGGGGTTCGGGGTATTGTTTATGTCGTGTTACTGTGCGGATGTGAAATGTGCTTGTCATTCTTGTTTGGGGCGGCATGGCGTAGTGCAGTGGTCCCCTACCGCCGTGGCCCGATTGGTACCGGGCCGCAGAAGAATTTTTTATTAATTTTTATTTAAAAAAATAAAATTGTATTTTTTATTTTTTTTTTTTATTAAATCAACATAAAAAACACAATATACACTTACAATTAGTGCACCAACCACAAAAACCTCCCTTTTTCATGACGAAGAAAAAAAAAGAATATATATATATATATATATATGTATATGTATATGTATATGTGTATGTATATATATGTATATATATATGTATGTATATATATGTATATATATATGTATATATATATGTATATATATATGTATATATATATATGTATATATATATGTATATATATATATATATATGTGTATATATTTGTATATGTATGTATGTATGTATATATGTGTATATATATATATATATATATATTTATATGTATATGTATGTATATATGTATATATATATGTGTATTATATATACATATATGTATACCCCAAAAGGGAATAAGCGGTAGAAAATGGATGGATGGATATATATATATATATATATGTATATATATATATATATATATATATATATGTATATGTATACATATATATATGTATGTATATGTATATGTATATATATATATATATATATATATATATATATATATATATATATATATATATATATAAATACCTTGTTGGGCCATCTCCATGCAACCAGAAGGAGCTTTTCTAACCTGTGACCTGCTTTGTAATAGTTTTCATTACATTTTTTTTAAAATAATACATTGTAAGAATCTGTTTGAAATGAGAATCGTGTTGAATCCCGAATTAATTTTGAATCGAATCGTCAGCCCGGGAATCGGATCGAATTGTTAGTTGCCCAAAGATTCACGCCCTTTGTGGATTGCAACTGCTCCAGTTAGCCCCGCCCCTTCCACTAGTTATCCAAGATTGGCCCCACTCACTGTTTTGTCTGCCGTACTCGCCAGTCGAGACGTGCGTTTACCTCCATAGGGAACCTCTCGCCATCGATGGTGTGTTCCGATCCGGGTGTCCCGCTGCCCCCCCAGTGGAAGTGAAACTGAGCGGCTCTGTAGTGACCCGGCAGAGCTCCTCCGGTCAGCCTGACGGACTGAGGCAGGTGAAAGTGAGCTGTGGGGAAGAGTAAAAGAATGAAAAAGCGCGATGGACAAGTCAAGGTGTCGAACGGCGTCCTGGCAGGTCACCAGAGTGTCCTTTGTTTTCCACCGTGATGTTGATCCGGTCTGCGTGGCCCAGGAACTCCAGGGGGGGCAGGGCCGTGTTCACGTGCACGTGGGCGCTCACGATGTTGATGGGGGACTGGCGTAGTCCTCCGCAGCGAGGAAACTGTGTGGACCAGTGATCCGGGTCTGCACCACAGCACGCATCAAAAAGTCACCTCATTAGGTACACCATCGAATCATCCATCCATCTTCTTCCGCTTATCCGGGGTCGGGTCGCGGGGGCAACAGCCTAAGCAGGGAAACCCAGACTTCCCTCTCCCCAGCCACTTCGTCTAGCTCTTCCCGGGGGATCCCGAGGCGTTCCCAGGCCAGCCGGGAGACATAGTCTTCCCAACGTGTCCTGGGTCTCCCCCGTGGCCTCTTACCGGTTGGACGTGCCCTAAACACCTCCCTAGGGAGGCGTTCGGGATGCCCGAACCACCTCATCTGGCTCCTCTCGATGTGAAGGAGCAGCGGCTTTACTTTGAGTTCCTCCCGGATGGCAGAGCTTCTCACCCTATCTCTAAGGGAGAGACCCAAACTCATTTCGGCCGCTTGTACCCGTGATCTTGTCCTTTCGGTCATGACCCAAAGCTCATGACCATAGGTGAGGATGGGAACGTAGATCGACCGGTAAATTGAGAGCTTTGCCTTCCGGCTCAGCTCCTTCTTCACCACAACGGATCGATACAACGTCCGCATTACTGAAGACGCCGCACCGATCCGCCTGTCGATCTCACGATCCACTCTTCCCCCACTCGTGAACAAGACTCCTAGGTACTTGAACTCCTCCACTTGGGGCAGGGTCTCCTCCCCAACCCGGAGATGGCATTCCACCCTTTTCCGGGCGAGAACCATGCACTCGGACATGGAGGTGCTGATTCTCATTCCGGTCGCTTCACACTCGGCTGCGAACCGATCCAGTGAGAGCTGAAGATCCCGGTCAGATGAAGCCATCAGGACCACATCATCTGCAAAAAGCAGAGACCTAATCCTGCGGTCACCAAACCGGAACCCCTCAACGCCTTGACTGCGCCTAGAAATTCTGTCCATAAAAGTTCTGAACAGAATGGGTGACAAAGGACAGCCTTGGCGGAGTCCAACCCTCACTGGAAACGTGTCCGACTTACTGCCGGCAATGCGGACCAAGATCTGAAACTGATCATACAGGGAGTGGACCGCCACAATAAGACAGTCCGATACCCCATACTCTCTGAGCACTCCCCACAGGACTTCCCGAGGGACACGGTCCAATGCCTTCTCCAAGTCCACAAAGCACATGTAGACTGGTTGGGCAAACTCCCATGCACCCTCAAGAACCCTGCCCAGAGTATAGAGCTGGTCCACAGTTCCACGACCAGGACGAAAACCACACTGTTCCTCCTGAATCTGAGGTTGGACTATCCGGCGTAGCCTCCTCTCCAGTACACCTGAATAAACCTTACCGGAAGGCTGAGGAGTGTGATCCCACCATAGTTGGAACACACCCTCCGGTCCCCCTTCTTAAAGAGAGGGACCACCACCCCGGTCTGCCAATCCAAAGGTACCGCCCCCGATGTCCACACGATGCTGCAGAGTCTTGTCAACCAAGACAGCCCCACAGCATCCAGAGCCTTAAGGAACTCCGGGCGGACCTCATCCACCCCGAACATTGTGAGTCTATAAGTTATTGGTACTCACTGGACTGTGTATACTCTGCAATATTTACCCATTTCTTCTGTTCTCCTTTTTAATGCTAGTTTGCAACCACGCTAATTGGTTCCGCCCAGCCCTCCACTACGTAGCCAAGATGGCGACTTGAGGATGATAAGTGTGCATCACAGCACACTCAGCGTTTTAGTACGACATCTGGGTAAGTGCACAGCATTTTGTTGAACTTCTCAATGTGAACACACTTAGAGTTGTGATCAAAATGATTCAACCCCCACACAATTTTGGTGTTTTCGCAAGTTGGACATTTATTCCGTATTTTGTTTATAGTCATTTCAAATAAAGATGTGTCAAATAGACAAATGCAACTTAAAATGTAACACTGTATTTTACAAAATACCAAAAAAGGACATTTTTCTTATCAATCAATCAATCAATCAATGTTTATTTATATAGCCCCAAATCACAAATGTCTCAAAGGGCTGCACAAATCATTACGACTACAACATCCTCGGAAGAACCCACAAAAGGGCAAGGAAAACTCACACCCAGTGGGCAGGGAGAATTCACATCCAGTGGGACGCCAGTGACAATGCTGACTATGAGAAACCTTGGAGAGGACCTCAGATGTGGGCAACCCCCCCCCCCCTCTAGGGGACTGAAAGCAATGGATGTCGAGCGGGTCTAACATGATACTGTGAAAGTCCAATCCATAGTGGCTCCAAGACAGCAGCGAGAGTCCCGTCCACAGGAAACCATCTCAAGCGGATCAGCAGCGTAGAGATGTCCCCAACCGATACAGGCGAGCGGTCCATCCTGGGTCTCGACTCTGGACAGCCAGTACTTCATCCATGGTCATCGGACCGGACCCCCTCCACAAGGGAGGGGGGGACATAGGAGAAAGAAAAGAAGCGGCAGATCAACTGGTCTAAAAAGGAGGTCTATTTAAAGGCTAGACTATACAGATGAGTTTTTTTTAATTTACGTTTTTTTTTTTTTTTTTTTTTAATCAATCCAACAAACCACTACACAGCAATACCATAACAATTTAATCCAATTCCAAAACCAGACCTGACCCAGCAACACTCAGAACTGCAATAAACACAGCAATTGAGAGGAGACACAAACACGACACAGAACAAAACCAAAAGTAATGAAACAAAAATGAATATCATCAACAACAAATTTCACCATACCGAGTCTGTGTGACAATCATTTGGTACTTTAGCTTCGTTTAAGTCAGGGTCCACGTTAATCAATTCATGGTAAATTCATTGTCCTTTTATCCGGGTAAACGCCCTTTTTCGTTGTTTGTCTCCTCGGACAAAACTTTTCGTTTCTTTGGTTATTTTGCAGATTCTGCCACGATAGCACTAATTGCACACAGGTGCTCGCATCGACTTCCATCTTTTTAACGAGTAAGTCAGCACATTTGTAGTTTTTTTGTGTGGTAGCGATCCTGCCACCCTCCTCAATGTCGCTAAGTGCTAGTAAAAACGATTCAGACCATGACAGAGGTGTCATTCGACTAGTCCACGTATCATCCCAAAAGTTATGAAAATATCTGATGAAGGTTGAAAAGTTACTTAGTGCTTTAAAGGGGAACTGGATTTTTTTGTGGAATTTTGTTTAATATTCACAACCCAATCACAAGTACTATATTTTTCTTTTTTTTTTAATGCACTAACTTGTATAAAAGATTCTTCTCTCCACCGCTTTCCCCGCCATGGCTTGCTCCTCAGTCTTCATTATTCAGAGTTTATCCCCTTCCCTTTACGCATACTTGCCAACTCTCCCGGATTTTCTGGGAGACTCCCGAAATTCAGCGAAAACCTCCCGGGACAAATTTTCTCCCGAAATTCAGGTGGAGCTGGAGGCCACGCCCCCTCCAGCTCCATGTGGACCTGAATGACGTTTATAAAGAGCATGTCTGCCCAATGAAGTTATAACTGTAGAATGATCAAAGGCGAGTTCTTGGTTTCTTATGTGGGTTTATTGTTAGGCAGTTTCATTAACGTCCTCCCAGCGTGGTAAAACAACACACAACAACAGCAGTCCAAATTCGTCTACCGTAAAGCAGTTCATCTGCCAAACAGCAATGTGTTGTGACACTCTTAAACAGGACAATACTGTCATCTAGTGTACATTCATATGGTTAGAAAAACAAGAGTTGAATATTCAACCCTCAACTCAACAATGAGTAGATGAGTGTTATGTTTGAGTAAATGTGTAAATAAATGAACACTGAAATTCAAGTATTTATTTTATTTATATATATATATATTAGGGCTGTGAATCTTTGGGTGTCCCACAATTCGATTCAGTATCGATTCTTGGGGTCACGATTCGACAATATATCGATTTTTTTTTTTTTTTTTTTTTCCCGATTCAATTCTCGATTCAAATCCGATATTTTTCCGCTTCAAACGATTCTGTATTCATTCAATCCATAGATTTCAGCAGGATCTACCCCAGTCTGCTGACATGCTAGCAGAGTAGTAGATTTAAAAAAAAAAAGCTTTTATAATTGTAAAGGACAATGTTTTATCAACTTGATTGCAATAATGTAAATTTGTATATGACTTATTTTATTTTTGTAAAAACATTGGACACAGTGTGTTGTCAAGCTTATGAGATGCCATGCAAGTGTAAGCCACTGTGACACTATTGTTCTTTTTTATTATTTTTATAAATGTCTAATGATAATGTCAGTGAGGGATTTTTAATCACTGCTATGCTGAAATTATAACTAATATTGATACTGTTGTTGATAATATTCATTTTTGTTTCACTACTTTTGGTTTGTGTCTCCTCAATTGCTCTGTTTATTACAGTTCTGAGTGTTGCTGGGTCAGGTTCGGTTTTGGAATTGGATTGCATTGTTATGGTATTGCTGTGTAGTGGTTTGTTCGATTGCCCATCCATCCATCCATTTTCTACCGCTTATTCCCTTTCAGGGGCGCGGGGGGCGCTGGCGCCTATCTCAGCTACAATCGGGCGGAAGGCAGGGTACACCCTGGACAAGTTGCTACCTCATCGCAGGTTTGTTCGATTGATTAAAAAAAAAAATAATCGATTTAAAAAAAAAAGAGAAACGATTCTGAATCGCACAACTTAAACGAATCGTATTCGAATCGATTTTTTCCCACACCCCTAATATATATATATATATATATGAAATACTTGACTTGGTGAATCTATGAATCTAGCGGTAAATATACTCCTCCCTTCTTAACCACGCCCCCCCACCTCCCGAAATCGGAGGTCTCAAGGTTGGCAAGTATGCATTTACGTTACGTAGCCAAGATGGCGACTATTAAGTGTCCATCGGTGCACACCCAACATTTGGACTCATTTGGTCCGGTCCGATGACCATGGATGAAGTACTGGCTGTCCAGAGTCGAGACCCAGGATGGACCGCTCGCCTGTGTATCGGTTGGGGACATCTCTATGCTGCTGATCCGCCTCCGCTTGAGATGGTTTCCTGTGGACGGGACTCTCGCTGCTGTCTTGGATCCGCTTTGAACTGAACTCTGGCGGCTGTGTTGGAGCCACTATGGATTGGACTTTCACAGTATCATGTTAGACCCGCTCCACATCCATTGCTTTGGGTCCCCCAGAGGGGGGGGGGGTTGGCCACATCTGAGGTCCTCTCCAAGGTTTCTCATAGTCAGCATTGTCACTGGCGTCCCACTGGATGTGAATTCTCCCTGCCCACTGGGTGTGAGTTTTCCTTGCCCTTTTGTGGGTTCTTCCGAGGATGTTGTAGTCGTAATGATTTGTGCAGTCCTTTGAGACATTTGTGATTTGGGGCTATATAAATAAACATTGATTGATTGATTGATTGATTGATTGATTGATTGATTGATCGATTGATTGGTCGATTGATTGATTGATTGATTGATTGATTGATTGATTGATTGATTGATTGATTGATTGATTGATTGATTGATTGATTGATTGATTGATTGATTGATTGATTGATTGATTGATTGATTGATTGATTGATTGATTGATTGATTAGAGTGCAAATACAACCCAAGTCTTACCTTTGCAGGTGTCATCACAGGAGTACTGGTTCTGGTAACACCACTGAGCTACACACACACACACACACACACACACACACACACACACACACACACACACACACACACACACACACACACACACACACACACACACACACACACACACACACACACACACACACACACACACACACACACACACACACACACACACACACACACACACACACACACACACACACACACACACACACACACACACACACACACACACACACACACACACACACACACACACACACACACACACACACACACACACACACACACACACACACACACACACACACACACACACACACACACACACACACACACACACACACACACACACACACACACACACACACACACACACACACACACACACACACACACACACACACACACACACACACACACACACACACACACACACACACACACACACACACACACACACACACACACACACACACACACACACACACACACACACACACACACACACACACACACACACACACACACACACACACACACACACACACACACACACACACACACACACACACACACACACATGACATTGTGTGTCGGTGAGAACTCGTCTCGGCCCACAATGCACTTGTCGTGAGATGCTGCGTTCTCACGAGATACGGACACACAGGTGCAGGCTACACCTGTGTCGCTCAGATGACAACACGCCACTCTTGTCTTTGGTCATGTGACTCCTAAACAAGCTTTTGACCCCCTCCTTGAACGCCCTCCTATTTAGACTACTTTATTTCCATCATATTGACAAAAGTATTGGGAAAAATCATCAGTATAGCTCGGTTGGTAGAGCGGCCGTGCCAGCAACTTGAGGGTTGCAGGTTCGATTCCCGCTTCCGCCATCCTAGTCAATGCCGTTGTGTCCTTGGGCAAGACACATTACCCACCTGCTCCCAGTGCCACCCACACTGGTTTAAATGTAACTTAGATATTGGGTGTCACTATGTAAAGCGCTTTGAGTCACTAGAGAAAAGCGCTATATAAATATAATTCACTTCACTTCAGTACATAGACTACAACAGTGGTTCTCAAACTTTTCTCACCAAGCGCCTCCTCGGAAAGCACTTGGCTCTCCAAGTACAAACATAATGACCAGCATTAAAATTGAGTAGCGTAGTAGACACAAGTCAGAGTTTTTATTTGACAAGTACAGTGGGGCAAAAAAGTATTTAGTCAGCCAGCGATTGTGCAAGTTCTCCCACTTAAAATGATGACAGAGGTCTGTAATTTTCATCATGGGTACACTTCAACTGTGAGAGACAGAATGTGAAAAAAAATCCAGGAATTCACATTGTAGGAATTTTAAAGACTTTATTTGTAAATCATGGTGGAAAATAAGTATTTGGTCAACCATTCAAAGCTCTCACTGATGGAAGGAGGTTTTGGCTCAAAATCTCATTCATTCTTTCCTTAACACGGATCAATCGTCCTGTTCCCTTAGCAGAAAAACAGCCCCAAAGCATGATGTTCCCACCCCCATGCTTCACAGTAGGTATGGTGTTCTTGGGATGCAACTCGGTATTCTTCTTCCTCCAAACACGACGAGTTGAGTTTGTACCAAAAAGTTCTATTTTGGTTTCATCTGACCACATGACATTCTCCCATGTGCTCTCCGGCAAACTTCAGAAGGGCCTGGAAATGCACTGGCTTAAGCAGGGGGACACGTCTGGCACTGCAGGATTTGATTCCCTGTCGGTATAGTGTGTTACTGATGGTTACTTTGGTCCCAGCTCTCTGAGGGTAATTCACCAGGTCCCCCCTGTGTGGTTCTGGGATTTTTGCTCACCGTTCTCACGATCATTTTGACCCCACGGGATGAGATCTTGCATGGAGCCCCAGATGGAGGGAGATTATCAGTGGTCTTGTATGTCTACCATTTTCTGATAATTGCTCCCACAGTTGATTTTTCACACCAAGCTGCTTGCCCCGTTGTAGATTCACTCTTCCCAGTCTGGTGCAGGTCTACAATTATTTTCCTGGTGTCCTTTGACAGCTCTTTGGTCTTGGCCGTAGTGGAGTTTGGAGTCTGACTGTTTGAGGCTGTGGACAGGTGTCTTTTATACAGATAACGAGTTCAAACAAGTGCCATTAATACAGGTAACGAGTGGAGGACAGAAGAGCTTCTTAAAGAAGAAGTTACAGGTCTGTGAGAGCCAGAGATCTTCCTTGTTTGAAGTGACCAAATACTTATTTTCCACCATCATTTACAAATAAATTATTTAAAATTCCTGGATTTTTTTCCCACATTCTGTCTCTCACAGTTGAAGTGTACCTATGATGAAAATTACAGACCTCTGTCATCATTTTAAGTGGGAGAACTTGCACAATCGCTGGCTGACTAAATACTTTTTTGCCCCAGTTTATACCTAATATTTTTGCCACTGTGACATTACACCCAGTTTGAACAGTAACACTGTGTTTGAAAATTTAATTAAGTGGTTCTTTTGCATACCACTAATTGTCTTGATTGTTCATCCCAACAATACATGGACTACACAAATAATTGCTTGGACGAGTTGGCTGGGGAAGAACTCGTGCAGCAACACAGTAAAGATGCTAAATGCAATCTAATGTAGGTCAATAAATGCTAAGCTAGCTGCTCTCTGCAGGGTCGTTCTCCCAGGAAGGCATTTAGGTAAAAACATGATTTAATTTTAACTAAAAAAAAAATACAAACAAAAATCGCTCACAGTGGAGGCACAACTTGGGCTAAAGTACAAAGCTAACGCATAAACAGACTATGAACATAAATCAAACAAAACTTACTTGGCATGGCATGGAGCACGAAACTATGGCAAGGCATGAAACAAGTCAGCACAGAGCAAGAAAAGATCACATCGACGCCAGGGCGACTGACTGGCAAAGACGAGCTTAAATACTGCCTCTGATTAGTGCTCGGGAAGCAGGTGAGCGGGCATTTTGTCCACCAGAGACAGGTGGACAAAATGAGTAACCAAGGAAACAAGACAAGGGACAAACAGCACATGGTCAAACAAAAACATGATCAACAGACATGACATTTGATTTATTATTGGTTAGCTTCAGAATAACAATGTTATTAAAAATAATAAGAGACTTATTATACTCTACAAATGTTGGTCTTACTTAAAAATGCACACGTTTAGTTGTATTCAGTGTTAAAAAATATGATATACCTCTCACGGAAATACATTTTGAAATATTTGGCTTTCATGGCTCTCTCAGCCAAAAAGGTTCCCGACCCCTGGTCTACAGCCTGCTGTCCAGTTCGCTTTTCCACCACACTTCAACGTGCCAACTCAGTCACATGTTGTAAGAGACTTCTTCAGTTCCACGGAAGTGACTGCGAGACATACTTGATCAACAGGTCACACTGAGGGTGGCCGTATAAACAACTTTATTACTGTTGCAAATATGCGCCACACTGTGAACCCACACCAAACAAGAATGACAAACACATTTTGGGAGAACACCCGCATCGTAACACAACAGAACAAATACCCAGAATCCCATGCAGCCCTAACTATTCCGGGCTACAGTGCGGCACATATTTGTAACAGTGTTAAAGTTGTTTATACGGCCACCCTCAGTGTGACCTGTAAGGCTGTGGATCAACTATGTCGTGCAGTCGCTTACTGCGTCTACAAAAGCCTAATGCTACTTGTGGCTGGGGTGGCACGGTGTTGGTAGATTGTAGAGGGCGGCAAACGCAGTGCCTCCTCGGTACTCCCTTGATATTGTAATTCGGGTGATACACGGGAGAAAGATTACCCCTGGGGGGCCACTAAATAATGTGAGTCTCCAGGAAATATCTGGGGTATACAAATGTAACGCTGTAAAGCACCATTCCTATAGCAAATTTTCACATCAGTAAGTTTTCACATCAAGGTGCGGGCCGCGTGTTTGAGATCCCTGACGTAAAGGGTCATTACAAAATTAGCTTTGGGACAAATATGGCCCCCGGGCCGCGTTTTGGAGGCTACTGTTCTGCTGAGATGTTGCAGTGTCCTACCTACCTGCGCACGGAGCGAGGACCTGAAGACCGACCATCAGGCAGAGGAGAAGATCCATGATGGACTCCAGCATGAGAAGACAAGACTGATGTTTGTTCTGCTGCCAACACGCTGGCTCTGAGAGGTGCTCCAGGAGGGAGGGAGCTGCTGGTCTACCTGCACATCAGGTGGGTGTGTTTGTGCACCACTACACAAGACACTGACCCCTGCTGGCCTAAAGTCTCCTTTTTATAGCTGGGACTCAATATTGTACAACAGTGGTTCTCAACCTTTTTTCAGTGATGTGAACATTTTTTTTAATTCAAGTACCCCCTAATCAGAGCAAAGCATTTTTGGTTGAAAGAAAAGAGATAAAGAAGTAAAATACAGCACTAAGTCTTATGTATTAAATTGTATAACAGTGCAACATATTGCTTATTTGTAGTGGTCTTTCTTGAACTATTTGGAAAAAAATATATATAAAAATAACTAAAAACTTGTTGGAAAAATAAACAAGTGATTCAATTATAAATAAAGAGTTTTACTAGAGGGTGGGCAAATTAATGCGTTAATTACGAGTTAACTCATCAATCTATTAACCATCAATCAATCAATCAATGTTTATTTATATAGCCCCAAATCACAAATGTCTCAAAGGGCCGCACAAATCATTACGACTACAACATCCTCGGAAGAACCCACAAAAGGGCAAGGAAAACTCACACCCAGTGGGCAGGGAGAATTCACATCCAGTGGGACGCCAGTGACAATGCTGACTATGAGAAACCTTGGAGAGGACCTCAGATGTGGGCAACCCCCCCCCTCTAGGGGACCGAAAGCAATGGATGTCGAGCGGGTCTAACATGATACTGTGAAAGTTCAATCCATAGTGGCTCCAAGACAGCAGCGAGAGTCCCGTCCACAGGAAACCATCTCAAGCGGATCAGCAGCGTAGAGATGTCCCCAATCAATACAGGCGAGCGGTCCATCCTGGGTCCCGACGAGCGGTCCATCCTGGGTCTCGACTCTGGACAGCCAGTACTTCATCCATGGTCATCGGACCGGACCCCCTCCACAAGGGAGGGGGGGACATAGGAGAAAGAAAAGAAGCGGCAGATCAACTGGTCTAAACGCCGACAATTATTTTATCGCACATTTGCGTATGTTGTTTACATGCTTTTATTTTGTTAACGCCTTTTCTTAACAAGATGGCGTCGAGGGGCTCTTGGTAAAGATGCAACATTTGGCAAAAATACCGGACAATTCTGCAAATTTCATGGCTGGCTTACAGCGTGGTCACTCCGGGATCACTTACGACCGCCAGACAATTCTGGATGTGGATAGATCGGGCCGTTTTGGACTGAATGAGGCGTGCTTGCTAGACCGGCTAGCTAGCATGGGAATACTTTGCCGGCTACATCCAGCGGCCTGTGAAGCAGCGGAGTGTATGTGTTGTCTGTCTATTTATGAATAATGCAGACCAGGAGTGTTGGCTGAGTTCTTAATGTTTGCTTTCAGAGCGTGCATATCACAACATACAAGATGTCGTCATGGCGACACAACCTACGCATGCTCGTCACTCCTGTTGCATGCTGGGTAGGGTAGTTCTTTTTTTCCCTGGCTCATAACATCACAATATAGTACCATGTATATGATTCCCTGGCTCATAACATCACAATATAGTACCATGTATATGATGCCTTCAGTTTATCAAAGCACCAAGCAAACAATCGGAAAATTCCTATCATATTAATTCCTAGATATGGTCATAATTATTTTAAGTGCACTACGCAGAATAAACACAACATTATTAATATTGCTACTACGGATAATTGGATCAAAAATTCCCTAAAACAGCCCACTACCTATAATATAGTTTTTTTAAACATAAGATCCCTGATAAAAAAAATGTTTCTGCTGTTACCTCAGAAATTGCCTGTTCAGATGTTATGATTGTGGCTCAGAGATTTGTATGTAGATTATATTTATTTTCCATAACAAACAGGATAACTTAAATACCCTGGCAGTGGCAATAAGCTTAAATGTTTGTATTTACATTTTTGGAGTTGATTTTCATAAAATATGCTATTTAACTGCTACTGTTTAACAAGGACTGATTTAAATTGTGTTTGCACAACAAATGTTTTGGCGCTTTTGTTCATGTGGGAGAATATTCCAATAAAGGTGCACTACACACTACTTTTGAATTCATTATTGGGCTTTGCGTTTACAATGCAGTTAATCGCGATTAATCGGAGAAATAGTGCGATTAACTTCGATTATCAATCAATCAATCAATGTTTATTTATATAGCCCCAAATCACAAATGTCTCAAAGGGCTGCACAAATCATTACGACTACAACATCCTGGGAAGAACCCACAAAAGGGCAAGGAAAACTCACACCCAGTGGGCAGGGAGAATTCACATCCAGTGGGACGCCAGTGACAATGCTGACTATGAGAAACCTTGGAGAGGACCTCAGATGTGGGCAACCCCCCCCCCTCTAGGGGACCGAAAGCAATGGATGTCGAGCGGGTCCAACATGATACTGTGAAAGTTCAATCCATAGTGGCTCCAACACAGCCGCGAGAGTTCAGTTCAAAGCGGATCCAAGACAGCAGCCAGAGTCCCGTCCACAGGAAACCATCCCAAGCGGAGGCGGAGATGTCCCCAACCGATACACAGGCGAGCGGTCCATCCTGGGTCTCGACTCTGGACAGCCAGTACTTCATCCATGGTCATCGGACCGGACTCCCTCCACAAGGGAGGGGGGGACATAGGAGAAAGAAAAGAAGCGGCAGATCAACTGGTCTAAAAAGGAGGTCTATTTAAAGGCTAGAGTATACAAATGAGTTTTAAGGTGAGACTTAAATGCTTCTACTGAGGTAGCATCTCGAACTTTTACCGGGAGGGCATTCCAGAGTACTGGAGCCCGAACGTAAAACGCTCTTTGCCCGCAGATTAAAAATTTTAATCGTTGCCCAGCCCTAATTTTTACACATAGAAGTAATCATCAACTTAAAGTGCCCTCTTTGGGGATTGTAATAGAGATCCATGAACTTAATTCTAAACATTTCCTCACAAAAAAAGAAATCTTTAACATCAATATTTATGGAACATGTCCACAAAAAAAATCTAGCCGTCAACACTGAATATTGCATTGTTGCATTTCTTTTCACAGTTTATGAATTTACATTCATATTTTGTTGAAGTATTATTCAATAAATGTATTTATAAAGGATTTTTGAATTGTTGCTATTTTTAGAATATTTAAAAAAATCTCCGGTACCCCTTGGCATACCTTCAAGTACCCCCATTTGAGAACCACTGCTCTAGTAAATCACAAGTAGACGTCTAACCTGTACTGGCTCACCAGCACTGGCTTCCTGTGCACTTAAGATGTGACTTTAAGGTTTTACTACTTACGTATAAAATACTACACGGTCTAGCTCCATCCGATCTTGCCGATTGTATTGTACCATATGTCCCGGCAAGAAATCTGCCTTCAAAGGACTCCGGCTTATTAGTGATTCCTAGAGCCCAAAAAAAGTCTGCGGGCTATAGAGCGTTTTCCGTTTGGGCTCCAGTACTCTGGAATGCCCTCCCGGTAACAGTTCAAGATGCTACCTCAGTGGAAGCATTTAAGTCTCATCTTAAAACTCATTTGTATACTCTAGCCTTTAAATAGACCTCCCTTTTTAGACCAGTTGATCTGCCGTTTCTTTTCTTTTTCTTCTATGTCCCACTCTACCCTGTGGAGGGGGTCCGGTCCGATCCGGTGGCCATGTACTGCTTGCCTGTGTATCGGCTGGGGACATCTCTGCGCTGCTGATCCGCCTCCGCTTGGGATGGTTTCCTGCTGGCTCCGCTGTGGACGGGACTCTTGCTGCTGTGTTGGATCCGCTTTGGACTGGACTCTCGCGACTGTGTTGGATCCATTATGGATTGAACTTTCACAGTATCATGTTAGACCCGCTCGACATCCATTGCTTTCCTCCTCTCCAAGGTTCTCATAGTCATCATTGTCACCGACGTCCCACTGGGTGTGAGTTTTCCTTGCCCTTATGTGGGCCTACCGAGGATGTCGTGGTGGTTTGGGCAGCCCTTTGAGACACTAGTGATTTAGGGCTATATAAGTAAACATTGATTGATTGATTGATTGAATGTTTTATAACATTTTATCAACAAAAAAAGACCAGAGGCTGATTTATGTCTGGATTTATTTTGATATTAACCCTAAGCATTAATAATAATCTCTAAAAAAGATATATTAAAATACAAAGTCCAGCTTTTCTTGTGCGGTCAAAATCCTGAGTAACGACAGTTACTACTTCCTGGCGCTTGGTCCGAAACGGACGCTGATTGGTGAAATCAAACGGACTCAGGAGCAAGAGCGCAGCTTCCTTCATGATTAAAAAAAAAAAACTACCCAGTTCCTTCACTTAGAAATGTGCGGCTAAATCACACGATACGTTTTCACGCTACTTAAAAGTCAGTTAGAAAGCTCAGGTATAAAATGAGCTGGATCATATTGAAATGTTTTAAGGACAACAGCTGAATATTGTTGTGCAAATAAACAAATAACGAGCTTGTTTAGTTGGTTAGAGTGCTAAGGAGCGGCCGGAAGCAGCAGGGGGGGATCCTGAGGACCGTCTGGAAGCAGCAGGGGGTCTTAACGCAGATACTTCTGAAAGACAAGACCAGCAGGAGTCAGCACCAGACTCTGCAAGTCTGTGCGTGTTGTTGGCGGTTACGTCCTCACCTGCACGACCACGGCCGCCACCACGACCACGGCGGCCAGCAGCAGCATGCGGCCGATCCAGCCCAGGTCCAGGTGCTTGAGGATGAAGAAGCGAGCCCAGGCCAGCTTCTTGGGCGTGTGGGGTGGGTAGCGCATGTCGTTCATGCCCTCCATTTTCAGCTTCTTGATCAGGCATCCTCGCAGGTGACTCAGCTGGTCGAAGGTGAACTTGCCGTGATAGCAGCCCATCCCGCTGTTGCCTGCGGGAAAGCACGCACCTTTACCACGTGAGCCTCAACGACGTGTTCATGGTCAGCGTTCAAAACACATGGAGGATGGACTCAAGTGTGAGTACTTCAAGGACTAAAAGTATGGTTGATTCTCTTAAAAGTATGAAGGCAGCACAGGGTAGATGTATAAATGCTTCCTTTTAAATATCAATCAATCAATCAATGTTTACTTATATAGCCCTAAATCACTAGTGTCTCAAAGGGCTGCACAAACCACTACGACATCCTCGGTAGGCCCACATAAGGGCAAGGAAAACTCACACCCAGTGGGACGTCGGTGACAATGATGACTATGAGAACCTTGGAGAGGAGGAAAGCAATGGATGTCGAGCGGGTCTAACATGATACTGTGAAAGTTCAATCCACAATGGATCCAACACAGTCGCGAGAGTCCAGTCCAAAGCGGATCCAACACAGCAGCGAGAGTCCCGTTCACAGCGGAGCCAGCAGGAAACCATCCCAAGCGGAGGCGGATCAGCAGCGCAGAGATGTCCCCAGCCGATACACAGGCAAGCAGTACATGGCCACCGGATCGGACCGGACCCCCTCCACAAGGGAGAGTGGGACATAGAAGAAAAAGAAAAGAAACGGCAGATCAACTGGTCTAAAAAGGGAGTCTATTTAAAGGCTAGAGTATACAAATGAGTTTTAAGGTGAGACTTAAATGCTTTTACTGAGGTAGCATCTCGAACTGTTACCGGGAGGGCATTCCAGAGTACTGGAGCCCGAACGGAAAACGCTCTATAGCCCGCAGACTTTTTTGGGGCTTTGGGAATCACTAACAAGCCGGAGTCCTTTGAAGGCAGATTTCTTGCCGGGACATATGGTACAATACAATCGGCAAGATAGGATGGAGCTAGACCGTGTAGTATTTTATACGTAAGTAGTAAAACCTTAAAGTCACATCTTAAGTGCACAGGAAGCCAGTGCAGGTGAGCCAGTACATAAATAAATATGAGCGCTTCAAGGATTGAAGTATGAAAACTTCAAAGGGCTTACGTATGAAAGCTTCAAAGTCTAATTGCTTCGAGAGACAAAAAGTATGTAGGCTTTGAAAGAATGCTTCCCTTAAAGTATGGAGTCTTCAAGTTATGAAGGCTTTGAAAGACAACTGTTAAAGTATTGTGCCTCAAAGGACTGAAAGGCTTAAGTATAAATGTTTCATAGTCTGAATGTTTCGAGAGAAAAAGATGAAGGCTTCGAAAGGACTAAGAAGTATGAAAACTTCCCTTAAAGTTTGAAGGCTTCAAATTTTGAAGGCAACGAAGTACGAAGGCTTCAAAGTCTCATTGCTTTGAGAGACTAAGAGTATGATGCGTTCAAAGGAATACAAGAATGAATGCTTCCCTTTGAAGTACCAAGTCTACAAATTACGAACGCTTCGAAGGACTAAGAAGTATAAAAGCTTCCCTTAAAGTATGAAGGCTTCAAATTTTGAAGGCTTTGAAGTATGACAGCATCAAGGACTAAGAGTAAGGCCGCTTCCTTAAAGCATAAATGCTTCTCTAAAAGTACGAACACTTCAAGGATTGAAGTATGAACACTTCAAAGGGCTTACGTATGCGTGCTATGATGGCTTCAAAGGAATACAAGAATGAATGCTTCCCTTTAAAGTACCAAGTCTACAAATTACAAACGCTTCGAAAGACTGAGAAGTATGAAAACTTCCCTTAAAGTATGAAGGCTTCAAATTTTGAAGGCAACGAAGTATGAAGGCTTTAATGGTTGAAGTATGAGGGCTTCAAAGTCTGAATGCTTCGAGAGACTAAGAGTATGATGGCTTCAAAGGAATACAAGAATGAATGCTTCCCTTTTAAAGTACCAAGTCTACAAATTACAAACGCTTCGAAAGACTAAGAAGTATGAAAGCTTCCCTTAAAGTATGAAGGCTTCAAATTTTGAACGCTTTGAAGTATGAGAGCATCAAGGACTAAGAGTATGGCCGCTTACCTAAAGAATGAATGCTTCTCTAAAAGTACAAACGCTTTAATGATTGAAGTATGAAGGCTTCAAAGTCTGAATGCTTTGAGAGACTAAGAGTATGATGGCTTCAAACGAATACAAGAATGAATGCTTCCCTTTTAAAGTACCAAGTCTACAAATTACAAACGCTTCGAAAGACTAAGTATGAAAGCTTCCCTTAAAGTATGAAGGCTTTGAAGTATGACGACATCAATGACTAAGAGTATGGCCGCTTCCCTTAAGCATAAATGCTTCTCTAAAAGTACCAACGCTTCAAGGATTGAAGTATGAAGGCTTCAAAATCTGAATGCTTCGAGAGACAAAGAGTATGATGGCTTCAGAGCAATACTAGAATGAACGCTTCCCTTTTAAAGTACCAAGTCTACAAATTACGAACGCTTCGAAGGACTAAGAAGTATGAAAGCTTCCCTTAAAATATGAAGGCTTCAAACTTTGAAGGCCTTTGAAGTATGACAGCATCAATGACTAAGAGTATGGCCGCTTCCCTTAAGCATAAATGCTTCTCTAAAAGTACGAACACTTCAAGGATTGAAGTATGAACACTTCAAAGGGCTTACGTATGCGGGCTATGAAAGCTTCAAAGTCTAATTGCTTTGAGAGACAAAAAGTATGTAGGCTTTGAAAGAATACATGTATGAATGCTTCCCTTAAAGTATGGAGGCTTCAAATTATGAAGGCTTTGAAAGACAAGTGTTAAAGTATTCTGCCTCAAAGGACTGAAGTATTATTGCTTCGAAAGGCTTAAGTATAAAGGTTTTATAGTCTGAATGCTTCGAGAGAAAAAGTATGAAGGCTTCGAAAGGACTAAGAAGTATGAAAACTTCCCTTAAAGTATGATTTTGAAGGCAACGAAGTATGAAGGCTTTAATGGTTGAAGAACGAAGGCTTCAAAGTCTGAATGCTTTGAGAGACTAAGAGTATGATGGCTTCAAAGGAATACAAGAATGAATGCTTCCCTTTAAAGTACCAAGTCTACCAATTACAAACGCTTCGAAAGACTAAAAAGTATGAAGGCTTCGAAAGGACTAAGAAGTATGAAAACTTCCCTTAAAGTATGAAGGCTTCAAATAAAGAAGGCAACGAAGTATGAAGGCTTTAATGGTTGAAGTACGAAGGCTTCAAAGTCTGAATGCTTTGAGGGACTAAGAGTATGATGGCTTCAAAAAATACAAGAATGAATGCTTCCATTTAAAGTACCAAGTCTACAAATTACAAACGCTTCGAAAGACTAAGAAGTAAGAAAGCTTCCCTTAAAGTATGAAGTCTTCAAATTTTGAAGGCTTTGAAGTATGACTACATCAAGGACTATGTATGGCCGTTTCCCTTAAAGTATGAATGCTTCTCTAAAAGTATGAACGCTTCAAGGATTGAAGTATAAAGGCTTCAAAGTCTGAATGCCTCACGAGACTAAGAGTATGATGGCTTCAAAGGATTACAAGAATGAATGCTTCTCTTTAAAGTACCAAGTCTACAAATTAAGAACGCTTCAAAGGACTAAGAAGTATGAAAGCTTCCCTTAAAATATGAAGGCTTCAAACTTTGAAGGCTTTGAAGTATGACAGCATCAAGGACTAAGAGTATGGCCGCTTACCTAAAGTATAAATGCTTCTCTAAAAGTACGAACACTTCAAGGATTGAAGTATGAACACTTCAAAGGGCTTACGTATGCGGGCTATGAAAGCTTCAAAGTCTAATTGCTTTGAGAGACAAAAAGTATGTAGGCTTTGAAAGAATACATGTCTGAATGCTTCCCTTAAAGTATGGAGGCTTCAAATTACGAAGGCTTTGAAAGACAAGTGTTAAAGTATTCTGCCTCAAAGGACTGAAGTATGATTGCTTCGAACGGCTTAAGTATAAATGTTTTATAGTCTGAATGCTTCGAGAGAAAAAGTATGAAGGCTTCGAAAGGACTAAGAAGTATGAAAACTTCCCTTAAAGTACAAAGGCTTCAAATTTTGAAGGCAACAAAGTATGAAGGCTTTAATGGTTGAAGTACAAAGGCTTCAAAGTCTTTGAGGGACTAAGAGTGTGATGGCTTCAAAGGAATACAAGAATGAATGCTTCCCTTTGAAGTACCAAGTCTACAAATTACAAACGCTTCAAAGGACTAAGAAGTATGAAAGCTTCCCTTAAAGTATGAAGGCTTCAAATTTTGAAGGCTTTGAAGTATGACAGCATCAAGGACTAAGAGTATGGCCGCTTACCTAAAGTATGAATGCTCTCTGAAAGTACAAACGCTTCAAGGATTGAAGTATGAAGGCTTCAAAGTCTGAATGCTTCGAGAGACTAAGAGTATGATGGCTTCAAAGGAATACAAGAATGAATGCTTCCCTTTTAAAGTACCAAGTCTACAAATTACAAACGCTTCGAAAGACTAAGTATGAAAGCTTCCCTTAAAGTATGAAGGCTTTGAAGTATGACGACATCAATGACTAAGAGTATGGCCGCTTCCCTTAAGCATAAATGCTTCTCTAAAAGTACCAACGCTTCAAGGATTGAAGTATGAAGGCTTCAAAATCTGAATGCTTCGAGAGACAAAGAGTATGATGGCTTCAGAGCAATACTAGAATGAACGCTTCCCTTTAAAGTACCAAGTCTACAAATTACGAACGCTTCGAAGGACTAAGAAGTATGAAAGCTTCCCTTAAAGTATGAAGGCTTCAAACTTTGAAGGCTTTGAAGTATGACAGCATCAAGGACTAAGAGTATGGCCGCTTCCCTAAAGCATAAATGTTTCTCTAAAAGTACGAACACTTCAAGGATTGAAGTATGAAAACTTCAAAGGGCTTACGTATGCGGGCTATGAAAGCTTCAAAGTCTAATTGCTTTGAGAGACAAAAAGTATGTAGGCTTTGAAAGAATGCTTCCCTTAAAGTATGGAGGCTTCAAATTATGAAGGCTTTGAAAGACAAGTGTTAAAGTATTGTGCCTCAAAGGACTGAAGTATTATTGCTTCGAAAGGCTTAAGTATAAAGGTTTGATAGTCTGAATGCTTCGAGAGAAAAAGTATGAAGGCTTCGAAAGGACTAAGAAGTATGAAAACTTCCCTTAAAGTATGAAGGCTTCAAATAAAGAAGGCAACGAAGTATGAAGGCTTTAATGGTTGAAGTACGAAGGCTTCAAAGTCTGAATGCTTTGAGAGACTAAGAGTATGATGGCTTCAAAAAATACAAGAATGAATGCTTCCATTTAAAGTACCAAGTCTACAAATTACAAACGCTTCGAAAGACTAAGAAGTAAGAAAGCTTCCCTTAAAGTATGAAGTCTTCAAATTTTGAAGGCTTTGAAGTATGACTACATCAAGGACTATGTATGGCCGTTTCCCTTAAAGTATGAATGCTGCTCTAAAAGTATGAACGCTTCAAGGATTGAAGTATAAAGGCTTCAAAGTCTGAATGCTTCGCGAGACTAAGAGTTTGATGGCTTCGAAGGATTACAAGAATGAATGCTTCTCTTTAAAGTACCAAGTCTACAAATTACGAACGCTTCGAAGGACTAAGAAGTATGAAAGCTTCCCTTAAAATATGAAGGATTCAAACTTTGAAGGCTTTGAAGTATGACAGCATCAAGGACTAAGAGTATGGCCGCTTCCTTAAAGCATAAATGCTTCTCTAAAAGTACGAACAATTCAAGGATTGAAGTATGAACACTTCAAAGGGCTTACGTATGCGGGCTATGAAAGCTTCAAAGTCTAATTGCTTTGAGAGACAAAAAGTATGTAGGCTTTGAAAGAATACATGTCTGAATGCTTCCCTTAAAGTATGGAGGCTTCAAATTATGAAGGCTTTGAAAGACAAGTGTTAAAGTATTGTGCCTCAAAGGACTGAAGTATGATTGCTTCGAACGGCTTAAGTATAAAGGTTTTATAGTCTGAATGCTTCGAGAGAAAAAGTATGAAGGCTTCGAAAGGACCAAGAAGTAAGAAACCTCCCCTTAAAATATGAAGTCTTCAAATTTTGAAGGCTTTGAAGTATGACTACATCAAGGACTATGTATGGCCGTTTCCTTTAAAGTATGAATGCTTCTCTAAAAGTATGAACGCTTCAAGGATTGAAGTATAAAGGCTTCAAAGTCTGAATGCTTCGCGAGACTAAGAATATGATTGCTTTGAAGGATTACAAGAATGAATGCTTCCCTTTGAAGTACCAAGTCTACAAATTACAAACGCTTCGAAAGACTTAAGTATGAACGCTTCCCTTAAAGTATGAAGGCTTCAAATTTTGAAGGCAACGAAGTATGAAGGCATCAAGGACAAAAGTATGAACGCTTGAATGGTTGAAGTATGAAGGCTTCAAAGTCTGAATGCTTCGAGAGACTAAGAGTATGATGGCTTCAAAGGAATACAAGAATGAATGCTTCCCTTTAAAGTACGAAGTCTACAAATTACAAACGCTTCGAAAGACAAAGAAGTAAGAAAGCTTCCCTTAAAGTATGATGCTTCAAACTCTGAAGGCTTTGAAGTATGAAAGCATCAAGGAGTAAGAGTATGGCCGCTTCCTTAAAGCATAAATGCTTCTCTAAAAGTACGAACACTTCAAGGATTGAAGTATGAACACTTCAAAATCTGAATGCTTTGAGAGACTAAGAGTGTCATGGCTTTGAAGGAATACAAGAATGAATGCTTCCATTTAAAGTACCAAGTCTACAAATTTCAAACGCTTCGAAAGACTTAAGTATGAACGCTTCCCTTAAAGTATGAAGGCTTCAAATTTTGAAGGCGAAGAACTATGAAGGCATCAAGGACCAAATGTATGAACGCTTGAATGGTTGAAGTATGAAGGCTTCAAAGTCTGAATGCTTCGAGGGACTAAGAGTATGATGGCTTTGAAGGATTACAATAATGAATGCTTACCTTTGAAGTACCAAGTCTACAAATTACGAACACTTCAAAGGACTAAGAAGTATGAAAGCTTCCCTTAAAGTATGAAGGCTTCAAACTTTGAAGGCTTTGAAGTATGAAAGCATAAATGCTTCCCTAAAGCATAAATTATTCTCTACAAGTACGAACGCTTCAAGGATTGAAGTATGAAGGCTTCAAAATCTGAATGCTTCGAGAGACATGAGTACGATGGCTTCAGAGCAATACTAGAATGAATGCTTCCCTTTTAAAGTACCAAGTCTACAAATTATAAAACGCTTCGAAAGACTAAGAAGTATGACAGCTTCCCTTCAAATTTTGAAGGCTTTGAAGTATGAGGACCTCAAGGACTAAGAGTATGGCCGTTTCTCTTATGACATATGAATGCTTCCCTAAAAGTACGAACGCTTCAAGGTTTGAAGTATAAATGCTTCAAAGTCTGAATGCTTCGTTCGAAAAGACTAAAAATATGAAGGCTTCTAATTAATACAGAATGAAGAAGTATGAATGCTTCGAAGGACTAAGAACAATTAAAGCTTTCCTTAAAATATGAAGGCTTCAAATTTTGAAGGCTTTGAAGTATAAAGGCATCAAGAACTCAGACTATGGCCGCTTCCCTTTAAAGTATGAATGCTTCAAGGACTTCAACTGTGAACACTACAAAGATTGAAGACTAAAGGCTTCAAAGGGCTTAAATATGAAGTATAATTGTCCTAGTAGGGAGTCTACAAAATATGTTTTGAAGGACTAACAAGTATGAATGCTTCAAGCGCTTCAGACTTTTTAGTCTGAAGAACCGGGTGGAGGTCTTAACTACCAGAGGCAGGAATAGACCTGAAAAGGGACCAGTTATAGTTAAGTGATGAAAAGGGGTCTAGAATCCATAGAATTAAAATGATGAACTACTACTAACACAACTACTTTAACAAGAATAATTACTACTACTCCAGTTGACTTAATTTCAGTTCTAGACGTGAAGGACTAACACAAGACTAAAGTGATGTAGATTTAATGTTATGAGCGTGGATGCAGCATCAGTGGTGTGACCCCGAGATGCAACAGACTGGAAGCAGATGGTGTGTAAAATAATATTATTTAGTACGAACAAAAGAAAACGCACTTACAAGGGAGAAGAACAAAAGAAGGCGAGTGCAAATATAATTGGACTTTTTTTTTTAAACAGACTTTTTCTGTGGAAGGTCTTTAGACACTCACAAGAGAAAGTAATAGGCATTGACAGCGCTGCCTGAAATAAGATTTTGATTGGCAACCGGCCACAGGTGTGTCAATACCTGACCAGTACTCAGTGGACAGACCAAGGAAATGAAACTACCCAACAAGAGAACTGGACAGGAACTTCAAAACAGCGGCGAGGGTGTGATACTTAGAGGCTCAGGATTAAATAAAGAACTGAATGGACTACCATGACTGTGTAAGGACTTCAGTCTTTTAGTCTGCCGGTCTGACAACAAGACAAATGGACTAAAGTTCTTTTGAAGGTCTGAAGGTTGAAGTCTTATCTGGTGTGTGTTTGTGTGCTCACCAACGCCCCCAAAAGGCAGCGCGCTGACGGAGTAGTGCACCAAACAGTCGTTGGCCAGGAAACCTCCACTTGACGTTTCATCAGATATTTTATTGATGACCTGAAACCAGGAGAAGAAACAAGTTAGACCGTCCACATTTGTGTTACTCTCAGATTGGACAGAAACAAGTCGCGTGGTCGTGTATGGAAGTCCTCAATGATCCAGATCACCGTACTCAATCGACCGCAGCTGGACTGGTTGTGATTATCGGGCGCTGACTGGTACCTTTTGGTCAGCGGAGAAGACGTAGAGAGCCAGCGGCTTCTCTCCGTGGTTGATGAACTGGATGGCGTCATCCAGGCTGCTGACGGGCAGGATGGGTAGGACCGGTCCAAAGATCTCCTCCTGCATCACCTTGGCTTCTGGCTTCACGTCCCGCAGGACGGTGGGAGCTGGAGCCCCACATGTACCGTTAGTGCCAGCTTGACTGTGCCGGTCCAACATGCTAGTGGATCAGAACCATCACCTATGTAGCAGTCTTCCTCGTCGTTGTCTCCGCCCACCGCGACCGTGCTGTCTTGCAACAACGGCAGGATCCTGTTGAAGTGGCGCTGGTTGATGATGCGGCCGTAATCCGGACACGTCTTCGGGTCTTTAGTGTAGAACTCCTGCCAGAAGACATAAAAGTCGACGGTCAGCACTTTGGACTGTGGAACTGATGAGCGGATCGGATCCTGCAGTACCTCGATGGCCCTCTTCAGCTCCTCGATGACTCTCCCCTGAACTTCAGGCTCGCACAGGATGTAGTCTGGGGCGATACAGGTCTGACCACAATTGGTGTACTTTCCCCAGGCCACACGTCTACAAAGTACACACTACATTACTACTAAGTCAACGTACTGGATACACACTACCTGACTACTAAGTCACCAGGGTGTATACACACTACTTTACTACTAAGTCACCATGGTGTATACACACTACTTTACTACTAAGTCACCATGGTGTATACACACTACCTGACTACTAAGTCACCATGGTGTATACACACTACATTACTACCAAGTCACCATGGTGTATACACACCACTTTACTACTAAGTCACCATGGTGTATACACACTACCCGACTACTAAGTCACCATGGTGTATACACACTACTTTACTACTAAGTCACCATGGTGTATACACACTGCCTGACTACTAAGTCACCATGGTGTATACACACTACTTTACTACTAAGTCACCATGGTGTATACACACTACCTTACTACTAAGTCACCATGGTGTATACACACTACTTTACTACTAAGTCACCATGGTGTATACACACTGCCTTACTACTAAGTCACCATGGTGTATACACACTACCTGACTACTAAGTCACCATGGTGTATACACACTACCTGACTACTAAGTCACCATGGTGTATACACACTACCTTACTACTAAGTCACCATGGTGTATACACACTACCTTACTACTAAGTCACCATGGTGTATACACACTACCTGGGTACTAAGTCACCATGGTGTATACACACTACCTTACTACTAAGTCACCATGGTGTATACACACTACCTTACTACTAAGTCACCATGGTGTATACACACTACCTTACTACTAAGTCACCATGGTGTATACACACTACCTTACTACTAAGTCACCATGGTGTATACACACTACCTTACTACTAAGTCACCATGGTGTATACACACTACCTGACTACTAAGTCACCATGGTGTATACACACTACCTGACTACTAAGTCACCATGGTGTATAGACACTACTTTACTACTAAGTCACCATGGTGTATACACACTACCTGACTACTAAGTCACCATGGTGTATACACACTACTTGACTACTAAGTCACCATGGTGTATACACACTACCTGAGTACTAAGTCACCATGGTGTATACACACTACCTGACTACTAAGTCACCATGGTGTAAACACACTACCTGAGTACTAAGTCACCATGGTGTATACACACTACCTGACTACTAAGTCACCATGGTGTATACACACTACCTGAGTACTAAGTCACCATGGTGTATACACACTACCTGACTACTAAGTCACCATGGTGTAAACACACTACCTGAGTACTAAGTCACCATGGTGTATACACACTACCTGAGTACTAAGTCACCATGGTGTATACACACTACTTTACTACTAAGTCACCATGGTGTATACACACTATCTTACTACTAAGTCACCATGGTGTATACACACTACTTGACTACTAAGTCACCATGGTGTATACACACTACCTGGCTACTAAGTCACCATGGTGTATACACACTACTACTAAGTCACCATGGTGTATACACACTACCTTACTACTAAGTCACCATGGTGTATACACACTACTTGACTACCAAGTCACCATGGTGTATACACACTACCTGACTACTAAGTCACCATGGTGTATACACACTACCTGACTACTAAGTCACCATGGTGTATACACACTACCTGACTACTAAGTCACCATGGTGTATACACACTACCTGACCACTAAGTCACCATGGTGTATACACACCACATTACTACTAAGTCACCATGGTGTATACACACTACTTTACTACCAAGTCACCGAGGTGTATACACACTACCTGACTACTAAGTCACCATGGTGTATACACACCACCTTACTACTAAGTCACCATGGTGTATACACACTACCTTACTACTAAGTCAAGAAGTTGTATACACACCACCCCACTACTAAGTCACCATGGTGTATACACACTACCTTACTACTAAGTCACCATGGTGTATACACACTACCCGACTACTTAGTCACCATGGTGTATACACTGCCTTACCACTAAGTCACCATGGTATAAACACACTACTTTACTACTAAGTCACCATGGTGTATACACACTACTTTACTACTAAGTCGCCATGGTGTATACACACTACTTTACTACTAAGTCACCATGGTGCATACACACAACTTTACTACTAAGTCACCATGGTGTATACACACTACTTGACTACCAAGTCACCATGGTGCATACACACTACATTACTACTAAGTCACCATGGTGTATACACACTACTTTACTACTAAGTCACCATGGTGTATACACACTACCTTACTACTAAGTCACCATGGTGTATACACACTACCTGACTACTTAGTCACCATGGTGTATACACACTGCCTTACCACTAAGTCACCATGGTATAAACACACTACTTTACTACTAAGTCACCATGGTGTATACACACTACTTTACTACTAAGTCGCCATGGTGTATACACACTACTTTACTACTAAGTCACCATGGTGCATACACACAACTTTACTACTAAGTCACCATGGTGTATACACACTACTTGACTACCAAGTCACCATGGTGCATACACACCACTTTACTACTAAGTCACCATGGTGTATACACACCACTTCACCACTAAGTCACCATGGTGTATACACACTACCTGACTACTAAGTCACCATGGTGTATACACACTACTTTACTACTAAGTCATCATGGTGTATACACACTACTTTACTACTAAGTCACCATGGTGTATACACACCACTTCACTACTAAGTCACCATGGTGTATACACACTACTTTACTACTAAGTCACCATGGTGTATACACACCACTTGACTACTAAGTCACCATGGTGTATACACACTACTTTACTACTAAGTCACCATGGTGTATACACACTACTTTACTACTAAGTCACCACGGTGTATACACACAACTCTACTACTAAGTCGCCATGGTGTATACACACAACTTGACTACTAAGTCACCATGGTGTATACACACTACATTACCACTAAGTCACCATGGTGTATACACACTACTTTACTACTAAGTCACCATGGTGTATACACACCACTTCACTACTAAGTCACCATGGTGTATACACACTACATTGCTGCTAAGCCACCATGGTGTATACACACTACTTTACTACTACGTCACCATGGTGTATACACACTACTCTACTACTAAGTCACCATGGTGTATACACACAACTTTACTACTAAGTCACCATGGTGCATACACACTACTTTACTACTAAGTCACCATGGTGTATACACACTACTTTACTACTAAGTCACCATGGTGTATACACACGACTTTACTACTAAGTCACCATGGTGTATACACACTACCTTACTACTAAGTCGCCATGGTGTATACACACTACTTTACTACTAAGTCACCATGGTGTATACACACTACTTTACTACTAAGTCACCATGGTGTATACACACTACTTTACTACTAAGTCACCATGGTGTAAACACACTACCTGACTACTAAGTCACCATGGTGTATACACACCACTTTACTACTAAGTCGCCATGGTGTATACACACCACTTTACTACTAAGTCACCATGGTGTATACACACTACTTGACTAATAAGTCGCCATGGTGCATACACACCACCTTACTACTAAGTCGCCATGGTGTATACACACTACTTTACTACTAAGTCACCATGGTGTATACACACTACCTGACTACTAAGTCACCATGGTGTATACACACCACTTTACTACTAAGTCACCATGGTGTATACACACTACCTGACCACTAAGTCACCATGGTGTATACACACTACCTGACTACTAAGTCACCATGGTGTATACACACCACTTTACTACTAAGTCACCATGGTGTATACACACCACTTTACTACAAAGTCACCATGGTGTATACACACTACATTACTACTAAGTCACCATGGTGTATACACACTACATTACTACAAAGTCGCCATGGTGTATACACACTACATTACTACTAAGTCACCATGGTGTATACACACTACCTTACTACTAAGTCAAGAAGGTGTATACACACCACCCTACTACTAAGTCACCATGGTGTATACACACTACTTTACTACTAAGTCACCATGGTGTATACACACTACCTTACTACTAAGTCACCATGGTGTATACACACTTCTTGACTACTAAGTCACCATGGTGTATACACACTACATTGCTGCTAAGCCACCATGGTGTATACACACTACTTTACTACTAAGTCACCATGGTGTATACACACTACTTTACTACTAAGTCACCATGGTGTATACACACAACTTTACTACTAAGTCACCATGGTGCATACACACTACTTTACTACTAAGTCACCATGGTGTATACACACTACTTTACTACTAAGTCACCATGGTGTATACACACTACTTGACTACTAAGTCACCATGGTGTATACACACTACCTGACTGCTAAGTCACCATGGTGTATACACACTACCCGACTACTAAGTCACCATGGTGTATACACACTACCCGACTACTAAGTCACCATGGTGTATACACACTACCTGACTACTAAGTCACCATGGTGTATACACACTACCTGACTACTAAGTCACCATGGTGTATACACACTACCTGACTACTAAGTCACCATGGTGTATACACACTACCTGAGTACTAAGTCGCCATGGTGTATACACACTGCTTTACTACTAAGTCACCATGGTGTATACACACTACCTGAGTACTAAGTCACCATGGTGTATACACACAACTTTACTACTAAGTCACCATGGTGTATACACACTACCTGACTACTAAGTCACCATGGTGTATACACACTACCTGAGTACTAAGTCACCATGGTGTATACACACTACTTTACTACTAAGTCACCATGGTGTATACACACTACCTGACTACTAAGTCACCATGGTGTATACACACGACCTTACTACTAAGTCACCATGGTGTATACACACTACTTTACTACTAAGTCACCATGGTGTATACACACTACTTTACTACTAAGTCACCATGGTGTATACACACTACTTTACTACTAAGTCACCATGGTGTATACACACTACCTGACTACTAAGTCACCATGGTGTATACACACGACCTTACTACTAAGTCACCATGGTGTATACACACTACTTTACTACTAAGTCACCATGGTGTATACACACTACTTTACTACTAAGTCACCATGGTGTATACACACTACCTGACTACTAAGTCACCATGGTGTATACACACTACTTTACTACTAAGTCACCATGGTGTATACACACTACCTTACTACTAAGTCACCATGGTGTATACACACTACCTGACTACTAAGTCACCATGGTGTATACACACTACTTGACTACTAAGTCACCATGGTGTATACACACTACTTTACTACTAAGTCACCATGGTGTATACACACTACCTTACTACTAAGTCACCATGGTGTATACACACTACTTGACTACTAAGTCACCATGGTGTATACACACTACTTTACTACTAAGTCACCATGGTGTATACACACTACCTTACTACTAAGTCACCATGGTGTATACACACTACCTTACTACTAAGTCACCATGGTGTATACACACTACTTTACTACTAAGTCACCATGGTGTATACACACTACCTTACTACTAAGTCACCATGGTGTATACACACTACCTGACTACTAAGTCACCATGGTGTATACACACTACTTTACTACTAAGTCACCATGGTGTGTACACACTACTTTACTACTAAGTCACCATGGTGTATACACACTACCTGACTACTAAGTCACCATGGTGTATACACACTACTTTACTACTAAGTCACCATGGTGTATACACACTACTTTACTACTAAGTCACCATGGTGTATACACACTACTCTACTACTAAGTCACCATGGTGTATACACACTACCTGACTACTAAGTCACCATGGTGTATACACACTACTTTACTACTAAGTCACCATGGTGTATACACACTACCTTACTACTAAGTCACCATGGTGTATACACACTACTTTACTACTAAGTCACCATGGTGTATACACACTACCTTACTACTAAGTCACCATGGTGTATACACACTACCTGACTACTAAGTCACCATGGTGTATACACACTACTTTACTACTAAGTCACCATGGTGTATACACACTACCTGACTACCAAGTTGCAGCGTGTGTGCAGACCTGCAGGCGATGCTGATGTCACATCTCTTGTCGATGAAACACGGGCTCTTGCCTCCCAGCTCCAACGTGACGGGTGTCAGGTGTTTGGCGGCGGCCGCCATGATGACCTTTCCCACCGCGCTGCTTCCCGTGTAGAAGATGTGATCGAACTTCTGATTCAGCAGCTCCTGCGTCTCTGACACGCCGCCGGTCACCACCGGGTACAGCTCCTGGTGGGTGTCACACATTAACACCACACAACAACTATTAGTGTTACTACGACGACAGTAATACTACTAGCAGCACAACTACAACATCTACTATACCTACTGTACTACTAATGTTAATACCACGTATGCTACCACTACAACACTACATCTACTGTACTACTACTGTACTACTAATGTTAATACCATGTATGCTACCACTACAACACTAACTACATCTACTGTACTACTAATGTTAATACCACGTATACTACCACTACAACTCTACATCTACTGTACTACTACTGTACTACTAATGTTACTATCACATATACCACCTGTAGATCACTACATCTACTGTAACTACTACTGTACTGCTAATTTTACTGCCAGTAAAACTACTACATCTATTGTAACTACTGTACTACTACTGTTACTACCACATTGACTACCAGTACAACCACTACATATACTTTAACTACTGTACTATTAATGTTACTACCGCATTTACGAGTACAACCACTACATCTACTGCAACTACTACTCTACTGCTAATGTTACTACCACATTTACTACAGTACAACCACTACATATACTGTACTACTGTTACTACCACATTTACTACAGTACAACCACTACATATACTGTACTACTAATGTTACTACCACATTTACTACAGTACAACCACTACATATACTGTACTACTAATGTTACCACATTTACTACAGTACAACCACTACATATACTGTACTACTAATGTTACTACCACATTTACTACAGTACAACCACTACATATACTGTACTACTAATGTTACTACCACATTTACTACTAGTACAACCACTACATCTACTGTACTACTAATGTTACTACCACATTTACTACAGTACAACCACTACATATACTGTACTACTAATGTTACTACCACATTTACTACTAGTACAACCACTACATCTACTGTACTACTGTTACTAC
>NC_084614.1:80113482-80143482 GCF_033978795.1 Nerophis ophidion | reverse complement strand
TTTTTGTTAACATTTTATAGTTTAACGTTTCATTGTTTTTATGTTATTGTTTCGAAGTTTTTATATTATAACGTTTCATAGTGTTTGTTATTAAAATTTCATAGTTTTTATGTTAAAGTTTCAGTTTTAATGTTAACATTTCTTAGTTTTTATGTTCCAATATTTCATAGTGTTTATTAACATTTCATAGTTTTTATGTTATAACGTTTCATAGTGTTTGTTATTAACATTTCATAGTTTTTATGTTAACGGTTCATAGTTTTTATGTTACTTCTTTCATAGTTTTTATGTTATGACGTTTCATAGTGTTTGTTATTAACATTTCATAGTTTTTATGTTATAACGTTTCATAGTGTTTGTTATTAACATTTCATAGTTTTTATGTTAACGGTTCATAGTTTTTATGTTACTTCTTTCATAGTTTTTATGTTATGACGTTTCATAGTGTTTATTAACATTTCATAGTTTCTATGTTACCGTTTCATAGTTTTCATGTTAATGTTTCATAGTTTCTTTGCTATACCATTTTATAGTGTTTGTTATTAACATTTCCTAGTTTTTATGTTAACGTTTCATAGTTTTTATGTTATCGTTTCGAACTTTTTATGTTATAACATTTCATAGGGTTTGTTAACATTTCCTAGTTTTTCTTTTAACCTTTCATAGTTTTTATGTTATAACGTTTCATAGGGTGTGCTATTAACATTTCATAGTTTTATGTAATAACGTTTTAGAGTGTTTGTTATTAACATTTCATAGTTTTTATGTTATAACGTTTTGTAGTTTTTGTTGACATTTTATAGTTTTTATGTTAACGTTTTATAGTTTTTATGTTATCGTTTCGAAGTTTTTATGTTATAACGTTTCATAGTGTTTGTTATTAACATTTCATAGTTTTTATGTTAACGTTTCATAGTGTTTGTTATTAACATTTCATACTTTTTATGTTAACGTTTCATTGTTTTTATGTTATCGTTTCAAAGTTTTTATGTTACAACGTTTCATATTGTTTGTTATTAAAATTTCATAGTTTTTATGTTAAAGTTTCAGTTTTAATGTTAACATTTCATAGTTTTTATGTTGCTATATTCGATAGTGTTTATTAACATTTCAAAGTTTTTATGTTACGGTTTCATAGTTTTTATGTTATAACATTTCATAGTGTTATTAACATAGTTTTTATGTTAATAGCGTTTCACTGTTTTATTGTTAACATTTCATAGTTTTTATGATACCGTTTCATAATTTTATGTTATAACATGTCATAGTGTTTCTTATTAACATTTCATAGTTTTTATGTTAATAACTTTCATAGTTTTTATGTTACCGTTTCATAGTTTATATAACATTTCATAGTTTTTATGTTACCGTTTCATAGTTTATATAACATTTCATAATGTTTAACATTTCATAATTTTTATGTTAATAATATTTCATAGTTTTTATGTTAACATTTCCTAGTTGTTATGTTAATATTTCATAGTTGCGTTATTAATGTTTCATAGTTTTTATTTGAACCTTTTATGGGGCTTGTTATCAATCATAAAACATTAATAAAATAAAAACTATAACAAACAAAAAATAAGTTTGCAGCACAAAGATTTGGGGAACATTTGAGGAGGTTTTGATAAGGTGTGTGTGTGTGTGTGCGTGTGTGTGTGTGTGTGGGGGGGGGGCAACTTCACACAGGTGCAGATATATTTTGGTTTGTTGTTGAATGATGTCACCGAGGAACAACTGACCCCAGCTGTTGTCTGAAGAGTAATAGATTACTTGGGAAAGAGGAGGCCATGTTCTAAAGAGTTAATTAGTCCTTAAAAAAAGGGAACAAGTTGAACCGAGACACCCCAATTGGACAAAAGTATCTGGACAGCTACTGGACACCCAGCAGGTGCAAGACATTGGAACAACGTTGATGATACGTACATGTCCTTTTAAAACTGACGTTGCAAAATAGTTGTGTTTGTAAATTGTGACAACGTTGGTGGCCAACCTTGGACCCACGTTGTCGTTTGAGAAATGACCAAAATTCAATGTTAAATTAACGTCACAACCAGACATTGAATAAACGTCGTCAAAAAGCATGTTGTTTCAATGTTGTATTTGTGTTGTAGAATATTGGTTGGGAAATGACCAAATTTTAATGGTCAAATCAACGTAACAACCCAATAACAAGTAAACGTCATTAATAAGCATGTTGTTTCAACGTTTATTTGTGTTGGAGAACATTGGTTGGGAAATGACCAAATTCCAATGTTAAATTAATATCAGAACCTGACATTGATTCAACGTCGTCAAAAAGCATGTTGTTTCAACGTTGTATTTGTGTTGTAGAATATTGGTTGGAAAATGACCAAATTTCAATGTTAAATTGACATCAGAACCTGAAAATGATTAAACGTCGTCAAAAAGCACGTTGTTTTACTGTTGTATTTGTGTTATAGAATATTGGTTGAAAAAAGTGACCAAATTTCCATGTTAAATTAACGTCCGAACCCGACATTGAATAATTGTCGCCAAAAAGCATGTTGCTTCAATGTTGTTTTTGGTTTGGAGAACATTGGTTGGGAAATAACCAAAAGTCAATGGTCAAATCAACGTTACAACTTGACATTGATTAAATGTCGCCAAAAAGCATGTTGTTTTTGGTTTGGAGAACATTGGTTTGGAAATAAACAAAAGTCAATGGTCAAATCAACGTCAGAACCCAACATTGATTAAATGTCGTCAAAAAGCATGTTGTTTCAATGTTGTGTTTGTGTTGTAGAATATTGGTCGGAAAATTACCAAATTTAAATGTTGAATTAACGTCAGAACCCAACATTGATTAAATGTCGCCAAAAAGCATGTTGTTTTTGGGTTGGAGAACATTGGTTTGGAAATAAACAAAAGTCAATGGTCAAATCAACGTCAGAACCCAACATTGATTAAATGTCGCCAAAAAGCATGTTGTTTCAACGTTGTATTTGTGTTGTAGAATATTTGTTGGAGAAATTACCAAATTTCAATGTTGAATTAACGTCAAAACCCGACATTGATTAAATGTCGCCAAAAAGCATGTTGTTTTTGGGTTGGAGAACATTGGTTTGGAAATAAACAAAAGTCAATGGTCAAATCAACGTCAGAACCCAACATTGATTAAATGTCGTCAAAAAGCATGTTGTTTCAATGTTGTGTTTGTGTTATAGAATATTGGTTGGGAAACGATCATATTTTAATGGTCCAATCAACGTCAGAACCCAACATTGATTAAATGTCGCCAAAAAGCATGTTGTTTCAATGTTGTATTTGTGTTGTAGAATATTGGTTGGGAAATTACCAAATTTAAATGTTGAATTAACGTCAGAACCCGACATTGTTCAAATGTCGCCAAAAAGCATGTTGTTTCAATGTTGTTTTTGGGTTATAGAATATTGGTTGGGAAACGATCATATTTCAATGGTCCAATCAACGTCACAACCCGACATTGATTAAACGTCGTCAAAAAGCATGTTATTTCAACGTTGTATTTGTGTTGTAGAATATTGGTTGGGAAATTACCAAATTTAAATGTTAAATTAACGTCAGAACTCGACATTGATTAAACGCCGCCAAAAAGCATGTTGTTTCAATTTTGTTTTTGTGTTTTAGAATATTGGTTGGAAAATGACCAAATTTCAATGTTAAATTAACGTCAAAACCCGACATTGATAAATTGTCGCCAAAAAGCATGTTGTTTCAATGTTGTTTTTGGGTTGGGGAGGTTGGGAAATGACCAAAATTCAATGGTCAAATCAACGTTACAACTTGACATTGATTAAAGGTCGTCAAAAAGCATGTTGTTTCAACGTTGTATTTGTGTTGTACAATATTGGTTGGGAAAATGACCAAATTTCAATGTTAAATTAAAATCAGAACCCGACATTGAATAAATGTCGCCAAAAAGCATGTTGTTTCAATGTTGTTTTTGGTTTGGAGAACATTGGTTGGGAAAAAAACAAAAGTCAATGGTCGAATCAACGTTACAACATGAAATTGATTAAACGTTGTTAAAAAGCATGTTGTTTCAAGGTTGTATTTGTGTTGTAGAATATTGGTTGGAGAAATGACCAAATTTCAATGTTGAATTAACGTCAAAACCCGACATTGATTAAATGTCGCCAAAAAGCCTGTTGTTTCAACGTTATATTTGTGCTGTAGAATATTGGTTGGGAAACGATCATATTTCAATGGTCCAATCGTCACAACCCGACATTGATTAAACATCGTTAAAAAGCATGTTGTTTCAACGTTGTATTTGTGTTATAGAATATTGGTAGGAAAATGACCAAATTTCAATGTTAAATTAACGTCAGAACCCGACATTGAATAAATGTCGCCAAAAAGCATGTTGTTTCAATGTTGTTTTTGGGTTGGAGAGGTTGGGAAATGACCAAAATTCAATGGTCAAATCAACGTTACAACTTGACATTGATTAAACGTCGTCAAAAAGCATGTTGTTTCAACGTTGTATTTGTGTTGTAGAATATTGGTTGGGAAAATGACCAAATTTCAATGTTAAATTAAAATCAGAACCCGACATTGAATAAATGTCGCCAAAAAGCATGTTGTCTCAATGTTGTTTTTGGTTTGGAGAACATCGGTTGGGAAATAACCAAAATTCAATGGTCAAATCAACGTTACAACTTGACATTGATTAAACGTCGTCAAAAAGCATGTTGTTTCAACGTTGTATTTGGGTTGGAAAACATTGGTTGGGAAATGACCAAAATTCAATTTTAAATTAACGTCAGAACCCGATATTGATTAAACGTCGTCAAAAAGCATGTTGTTTCAACGTTGTTTTTGTATTGTAGAATATTGGTTGGGAAATTACCAAATTTAAATGTTAAATTAACGTCAGAAGTCGACATTGATTAAACGTCGCCAAAAAGCATGTTGTTTCAATTTTGTTTTTGGGTTGGAGAACATTGGTTGGGAAAAAAACAAAAGTCAATGGTCGAATCAACGTTACAACATGAAATTGATTAAACGTTGTTAAAAAGCATGTTGTTTCAAGGTTGTATTTGTGTTGTAGAATATTGGTTGGAAAATGACCAAATTTCAATGTTGAATTAACGTCAAAACCCGACATTGATTAAATGTCGCCAAAAAGCCTGTTGTTTCAACGTTATATTTGTGTTATAGAATATTGGTAGGAAAATGACCAAATTTCAATGTTAAATTAACGTCAGAACCCGACATTGAATAAATGTCGCCAAAAAGCATGTTGTTTCAATGTTGTTTTTGGGTTGGAGAGGTTGGGAAATAACCAAAATTCAATGGTCAAATCAACGTTACAACTTGACATTGATTAAACGTCGTCAAAAAGCATGTTGTTTCAACGTTGTATTTGTGTTGTAGAATATTGGTTGGAAAATGACCAAATTTCAATGTTAAATTAACGTCAAAACCCGACATTGATAAATTGTCGCCAAAAAGCATGTTGTTTCAATGTTGTTTTTGGGTTGGAGAGGTTGGGAAATAACCAAAATTCAATGGTCAAATCAACGTTACAACTTGACATTGATTAAACGTTGTCAAAAAGCATGTTGTTTCAACGTTGTATTTGTGTTGTAGAATATTGGTTGGGAAAATGACCAAATTTCAATGTTAAATCAACGTAACAACCCGACATCAAATAAACGTCAATAAGCCTGTTGTTTCAACGTTATATTTGTGTTATAAAATATTGGTTGGGAAACGATCATATTTCAATGTTAAATCAACGTCACAACCTGACATTGATTAAACGTCGTCAAAAAGCATGTTGTTTCAACGTTGTATTTGTGTTATAGAATATTGGTTGGAGAAATGACCAAATTTCAATGTTAAATTAACGTCAGAACCCAACATTGATTAAACGTCGTCAAAAAGCATGTTGTTTCAATGTTGTATTTGTGTTGGAGAACATTGGTTGGGAAACGATCATATTTCAATGGTCCAATCGTCAGAACCCGACATTGATTAAACATCGTTAAAAAGCATGTTGTTTCAACGTTGTATTTGTGTTATAGAATATTGGTAGGAAAATGACCAAATTTAAATGTTAAATTAACGTCAGAACCCGACATTGTTCAAATGTCGCCAAAAAGCATGTTGTTTCAATGTTGTTTTTGGGTTGGAGAACATTGGTTGGGAAACGATCATATTTCAATGATCAAATCAACGTCAGAACCCGACATTGATTAAACGTCGTCAGAAAGCATGTTTTTTCAACGTTGTATTTGTGTTGTAGAATATTGGTTGGAGAAATTACCAAATTTCAATGTTGAATTAACGTCAAAACCCGACATTGATTAAATGTCGCCAAAAAGCATGTTGTTTCAATGTTGTTTTTGGGTTGGAGAACATTGGTTTGGAAATAAACAAAAGTCAATGGTCAAATCAACGTCAGAACCCAACATTGATTAAACGTCGTCAAAAAGCATGTTGTTTCAACGTTGTATTTGTGTTGTAGAATATTGGTTGGAGAAATGACCACATTTCAATGTTAAATTAACCTCAGAACCCGACATTGATTAAACGTCGTCAAAAAGCATGTTATTTCAACGTTGTATTTGTGTTGTAGAATATTGGTTGGAGAAATGACCAAATTTCAATGTTAAATTAACATCAGAACCCGACATTGATTAAACGTCATGAAAAGCATGTTATTTCAACGTTGTATTTGTGTTATAGAACATTGGTTGGAAAATGACCAAATTTCAATGTTAAATCAACGTCAAAACCCGACATCAAATAAACGTCAATAAGCCTGTTGTTTCAACGTTGTATTTGTGTTATAGAATATTGGTTGGGAAACGATCATATTTCAATGGTCCAATCAACGTCAGAACCCGACATTGATTAAACGTCGTCAAAAAGCATGTTATTTCAACGTTGTATTTGTGTTATAGAATATTGGTTGGAAAATGACCAAATTTCAATGTTAAATCAACGTCAAAACCCGACATCAAATAAACGTCAATAAGCCTGTTGTTTCAACGTTGTATTTGTGTTATAGAATATTGGTTGGGAAACGATCATATTTCAATGGTCCAATCAACGTCACAACCCGACATTGATTAAACGTCGTCAAAAAGCATGTTATTTCAACGTTGTATTTGTGTTATAGAATATTGGTTGGAAAATGACCAAATTTCAATGTTAAATCAACGTCAAAACCCGACATCAAATAAACGTCAATAAGCCTGTTGTTTCAACGTTGTATTTGTGTTATAGAAAATTGGTTGGGAAACGATCATATTTCAATGGTCCAATCAACGTCACAACCCGACATTGATTAAACGTCGTAAAAAGCATGTTGTTTCAACGTTGTATTAGTGTTTTAGAATATTGGTTGGAAAATGACCAAATTTCAATGTTGAATTAACGTCAAAACCCGACATTGATAAATTGTCGCCAAAAAGCATGTTGTTTCAATGTTGTTTTTGGGTTGGAGAGGTTGGGAAATAACCAAAATTCAATGGTCAAATCAACGTTACAACTTGACATTGATTAAACGTCGTCAAAAAGCATGTTGTTTCAACGTTGTATTTGTGTTACAGAATATTGGTTGGAGAAATGACCAAATTTCAATGTTAAATTAACATCAGAACCCGACATTGATTAAATGTCGCCAAAAAGCATGTTGTTTCAACGTTGTATTTGGGTTGGAGAACATTGGTTGGGAAACGATCATATTTCAATGGTCCAATCAACGTCACAACCCGACATTGATTAAACGTCGTCAAAAAGCATGTTGTTTCAACGTTGTATTTGTGTTGTAGAATATTGGTTGGAGAAATGACCAAATTTCAATGTTAAATTAACGTCAGAACCCGACATTGATTAAACATCGCCAAAAAGCATGTTGTTTCAATGTTGTTTTTGGGTTGGAGAACATTGGTTGGGAAAAAAACAAAAGTCAATGGTCAAATCAACGTTACAACATGAAATTGATTAAACGTTGTTAAAAAGCATGTTGTTTCAAGGTTGTATTTGTGTTTTAGAATATTGGTTGGAAAATGACCAAATTTCAATGTTGAATTAACGTCAAAACCCGACATTGATTAAATGTCGCCAAAAAGCCTGTTGTTTCAACGTTGTATTTGTGTTGTAGAATATTGGTTGGAGAAATGACCAAATTTCAATGTTGAATTAACGTCAAAACCCGACATTTGGTTAATTGTCGTCAATAAGCCTGTTGTTTCAACGTTATATTTGTGTCTTAGAATATTGGTTGGGAAACGATCATATTTCAATGGTCCAATCAACGTCAGAACCCGACATTGATTAAACGTCGTCAAAAAGCATGTTGTTTCAACGTTATTTTCGAGTCGCTCATCGTTGTTTTACTGTCTTGTGCCTGCTGTCCAGCTTGCAGGTAACAGTGTCGCCCTTTTAAGACGACTGCTGAGTGTCGATGGCCTCGCTCTTCCACGCCACGCCCGCTTACGCCCGTCAACTATCCCCCAGTGCCCCCGTACTTTTTGGCGCACAAAGTCCGCAGCGTAAACACAGCTGGAGGCCCCGCCCACCACAGCATGCTCACTAGACTGCTCTGTCATGCAAACACACACACAAGTTGTGTTTGCACGACAAAGTCAGCAGCCGAGCGTCGTTATGCAACTTTGTGTCCTGTCACTCAAGTTCACTGGCCGACCTTTGACCCAGTCTCAAACAGGAAGTGACCTGGTCACATGACCAGAGTTATTTTGCAGTGGCAACAATAACAACACTATTTGTGTGTGTGTGTTGAGGTGGTCCAATCCTACCAGCAGCGATGGCGCCAACGAGGGGCTGCAAGGTGACGGCCCAGGGGTAGTTCCAGGCCCCGATGATCAGGACCACGCCCAGCGGTTCCGGTTTGATGTAGACCTGGTCGGAGAGCGTGAGGAGGCTCTTCTCCACGGGCCGCGGCGCCGCCCACTCCTTCAGCTTCCTGACGGCCAGGTTGATCTCCTCCTCCAGCCCCAGGGTCTCGAAGAGCTGGACCATCACTTGGCTCTGCACACCAATGAGGTCTTAGGTCTTAGTGGACCGGGCCTGCCATAAAAAAAAGGCCGGGTCTGGTCCGCTCACCTTCCTGAGGTCTTTGTTGACGGCCTCGGCGATCTCACCCTGTCTTTCTGTGAGCAGACGCCGCAGGTTCTCCAGCTGCTGGACTCGGTACTCCAGACTTTTGGACCGACCCGTCTGGAAGGCCTTCCTGGCCCGGTCCACCGCCTGCTGCTCCCGGGACATCCTGGCCCCGCAATCAGAACCACAAGGTGAGCCTCGGTCCTTGACCCCTGTTCAGTACTGTTGTGGAATGTTATTCACGCGCGCACGCGCACTAACGGACTTCAGAGCTGACGCCAAAACGGCCACGCGCACGGGCGAGCGGATTTTTTGTTGTTGTTTCGACGACGTCACGATCGACGCTTCCGGTCTCTGGCTCGACTTCGCGAACGGAGAAAAACACGCCGCGCGGCCGTTCTTGTCTTACCTGGCGCACTTCCGGTTCTGCGGAGGAGACTTTGTACGGGTCTTGTTGGCGGGATCAGCGAGCTGGGGCCGACTGGACTCGGACTAGCAGCCGCGGAGGACAGCTAGGACGGCCCCGTTGGCCCCGCCCACCGGGGGGGCGGGGCCTCCTCCAGTGACACGACAGCAAACTTGAATTTTACTCAACTAAAATCCCCGCCTTACTTCCCGATGAAATATCGACGTTTTGCGTTTTTTTTTTTTTAAATTTGACTTTGAAATGAAATATTACATTGTTAACTTGATAGCGACATCACGTGACAACCCGACCTATGAACCGCTTTGTGACGTCATCGTCCTTTTCCACGGTTGTATTTCTTTAAACACGCAAGGACACAACATTAGGGACAAGGAAGTGAGCGTTCGAGCGACGAAATGTCATAAAAATAAAAGTTTTAATTTCTTTAATAACTGAGTAATTAGAAGGATTCACTTTATGATGTTATTATACAACTGAATATGCTTTTATTCTATTTTTTTCCCCGTACTCTGTAGTCCACAATTGACCGTAAAATGTACAATATTTATATAAAATGTATATTTATTTATTAATTTTATTTTTTTTTACCATAAAATCTATTGTCATTTTTATTATGCACAATGTAACTGAAAAATCAATCAGATATTTATTTTTATTTTCACAAAAAAACAGCTAATAAATGATAATATATTTGTTGCATTATTAATAAACACAAAATATTTTTACAGATTATAACTACTCTCCAACCTGAATTTTTTTACAAATGTAACATTATGTCCATAGGGCAGGGGTAGGGAACCTGTGGCTCTTTTGAAGACTGCATCTGGCTCTCGGATAAATCTGAGCTGACGTTGCTTAACACGATAAGTAATGAATAATTTCACTTGTCATTACAGTGTTAAAAATAATGTTCAAAATATAAAACATTCTCATGCATTTTTAATCCCTCCATCCGTTTCCACCGCACCTGTTCAAGAAGTTGTGTTAATGGTAAGAAGTTATTTATTTATTATTGGTTAGTGTGGGGCTTGCCCTCCTGGGGGTTCTTCAGACCACCAAGCACCGACATGAGAGCCTGTTTCAGGGTTACAATATTGTTTTATTTTTCAATAAGTCTCTCAGTTGCTCTCCAGCGATTGTATTTTTTTCTTTCGTTCTCGCTCGCTCTCTGGCTCCAGCTCCAGCCCCAACCCCGTCCCTCCTCCTGGCTGCTGCTAATAACAGAGCGACAGGTGATTAGATAACAAGGCCCAGCTGGGCCATCCATGCACCTGTCGCTGATTTTGAGGCTGGTCCTGGCACACCCCAGTTCGCTGCAGGCCGGTAGGCCACGCCCCCTACATAGTTATCTTCAGAATAACAATGTTATTACAAAGAATACGAGACCTATTATACTCTAGAAATGTTGGTGTTACCTAAAAATGCAAGCGTCTAGTTGTGTTCAGTGTTAAAAAAAATATTATATGGCTCTTGAATATTTGAAAATATTTGGCTTTTTGGCTCTCTCAGCCCAAAAAGGTTCCCGACCCCTGCCATAGGGTGTCGAAAAGAAAAATCGATTTTCCAATTAATCGTGATTTCCTATTTGTAACGATTCTTAATTGATTAAAAATGTATATTTTTGTTTTCTTTTTAATCTGTCAAGTGCAGCCACTCAGGCAAATCATAAGGTTGATATAGAGAGTTTCAGGCCAACAAACAAGTTTTTTCCGGCCCATGTGATGAGTTTGCCGAGTATAAAAATTAGCTGCTTTTTTAATTTTTTTTAATTTTAACGAAAGAAACTGCTGTTCTAAATGTGTCCACTGGATGTCACAATAACAATTCTGTTAGGCAAGCAAACGGTTTATACAAGCATTATTTGGCACCCTCGGTGCCCCAAAATGTCTCCGTCAAACATGGATATTTTTTGACCTCCGTTTCTTACGGTTTGTTGAATTAACACTGGATTATTTTCGGGTCTCCCCATGTCTAGCATTAAAAGATTACAGTTGGTACAAAATGCGGCTGCTAGACTTTTGACAAGAACAAGAAAGTTTGATCACATTACGCCTATACTGTATATACCTTTATATACATATATACATACATATATACCTGTACTGGCTCACCTGCACTGGCTTCCTGTGCACTTAAGATGTGACTTTAAGGTTTTACTACTTACGTATAAAATACTACACGGTCTAGCTCCATCCTATCTTGCCGATTGTATTGTACCATATGTCCCGGCAAGAAATCTGCGTTCAAAGGACTCCGGCTTATTAGTGATTCCCAAAGCCCAAAAAAAGTCTGCGGGCTATAGAGCGTTTTCCGTTCGGGCTCCAGTACTCTGGAATGCCCTCCCGGTAACAGTTCGAGATGCCACCTCAGTAGAAGCATTTAAGTCTCACCTTAAAACTCATTTGTATACTCTAGCCTTTAAATAGACTCCCTTTTTAGACCAGTTGATCTGCCGTTTCTTTTCTTTTTCTTCTATGTCCCACTCTCCCGTGTGGAGGGGGTCCGGTCCGATCCGGTGGCCATGTACTGCTTGCCTGTGTATCGGCTGGGGACATCTCTGCGCTGCTGGTCCGCCTACGCTTGGGATGGTTTCCTGCTGGCTCCGCTGTGAACGGGACTCTCGCTGCTGTGTCTTGGATCCTCTTTGGACTGGACTCTCGCGACTGTGTTGTATCCATTGTGGATTGAACTTTCACAGTATCATGTTAGATCCGCTCGACATCCATTGCTTTCCTCCTCTCCAAGGTTCTCATAGTCATCATTGTCACCGACGTCCCACTGGGTGTGAGTTTTCCTTGCCCTTATGTGGGCCTACCGAGGATGTCGTGGTGGTTTGTGCAGCCCTTTGAGACACTAGTGATTTAGGGCTATATAAGTAAACATTGATTGATTAATATGTGGACATAACAACAGGTATTTGATACCTCAAAGAGTTTACATGTGTTTTTTGTTTTGTAGATACACTGAGACAAAGTCTAAGCTCGTTGTGTTTTTGAAGCTGCACCAATTTCCTCAGGATTTTCAACAAACTAGAAGTGTTTTTGTCTGTGTTGTCGTAATGTGCTTGTTCTATCTTTGGCCATAGTAAAACAAAAAAAAGTGGAGTTTATCTTTTAAGTTATCACACCATGATTTTACCACTTTGGTAGTGGATTTTCCTCCATGTGGCCCCTGAGCTAAAATGACTTTGACAGCCCTTGATGTCGACGATCATATCTGCTGTGCAGATTTACTTTAGAAAAGAGAAGTTGGATACTGCTCTTGTTGCATTATTTGTATTTGACTTTATTAAATGTTTGGGTAGAATTTGACTAAACAAAACCAGTTTCGTCGGGACCCAGGATGGACCGCTCGCCTGTATCGGTTGGGGACATCTCTACGCTGCTGATCCGCTTGAGATGGTTTCCTGTGGACGGGACTCTCACTGCTGTCTTGGAGCCACTATGGATTGAACTTTCACAGTATCATGTTAGACCCGCTCGACATCCATTGCTTTCGGTCCCCTAGAGGGGGGGGGTTGCCCACATCTGAGGTCCTCTCCAAGGTTTCTCATAGTCAGCATTGTCACTGGCGTCCCACTGAATGTGAATTCTCCCTGCCCACTGGGTGTGAGTTTTCCTTGCCCTTTTGTGGGTTCTTCCGAGGATGTTGTAGTCGTAATGATTTGTGCAGTCCTTTGAGACATTTGTGATTTGGGGCTATATAAATAAACATTGATTGATTGATTGATTGATTTCCTTTTTAAGTATTTTATCAGAGCTATTTAATGGAGGAATGTAGTTAATCATAGAAATAGCATTCATCGTTATTAAGATTTTCAATTGCGAATCGATTCTGAACCGAATCGTTACCGTCAAGAATCGAATCCAACGGTGTGGTACCCAAAGATTCACAGCCCTCATTATTAACATTAACATTATAATAACAGATTCATACATAAGTCATTTCCCACCTAAATTTAATGAAACTATTTAATAAAATATATTTGTTATGTTATCAGACGAAGTGGCTGGGGGAAAGGGAAGTCTGGGTTTCCCTGCTTAGGCTGTTGCCCCCGCGACCCGACCTCGGATAAGCGGAAGAAGATGGATGGATGGATGTTATCAGATACCATTCAAATATATGTAGTGAATGTATTTATTGTCCATCAAAACAAAAGGGAGGGATACATTTAGCAATAAAAGTAGTTTTTTAACCACTTCTAAGTCAGCATTATTGAGGTTGTGTACCTAAAGCAGGGGTGTCCAAACTTTTTCCATTGGAAAATCAAAGCAAACGGGGGGCCGTTTTGATATTTTTTTTATTTTAAAAACCAATACAATATATGTATTAAAAAATATACATTTAGGCCTCCGCTCAGTCCCCATAAGATTTTGTTCAAAAAAATATTAAAAGTGTGTCATTATTCAGTATTATTAGTTGTATTATTTTTCAAGTTTTACATTTCTAGATCAACATTAGGTTATTTTGTCAATATAACATTTTAAAAGATTTAAGTTGTATGCTCTTTTTGTCAAAGAAAACCCTGTTTTTTATGGAAAACACACAAAATATGCAATATTTTCACCCAATACATTTTTTGAGTGGAATATTTGAGATTATATCAATCAATCAATCAATCAATCAATCAATGTTTATTTATATAGCCCTAAATCACAAATGTCTCAAAGGACTGTACAAACCACTACGACATCCCCGGAAGAACCCACATAAGGGCAAGGAAAACTCACACCCAGTGGGACGCCAGTGACTATGAGAAACCTTGGAGAGGACCTCAAATGTAGGCAACCCCCCCCTCCCTCTAGGGGACCGAAAGCAATGGATGTCGAGCGGGTCTAACATGATACTGTGAAAGTTCAGTCCATAGTGGCTCCAACACAGCCGCGAGAGTTCAGTTCAAAGCGGATCCAAGACCGCAGCAAGAGTCCCGTCGACAGGAAACCATCCCAAGCGGAGTCGGATCAGCATCGTAGAGATGTCCCCAACCGATACACAGGCGAGCCGTCCATCCTGGGTACCAACTCTGGACAGCCAGTACTTCATCCATGGTCATCAGACCGGACCCCCTCCACAAGGGAGGGGGGGGGACAGAGGAGAAAAAGAAAAGAAGCGGCAGATCAATCAACAATCAATCAATGTTTACTTATATAGCCCTAAATCACTAGTGTCTCAAAGGGCTGCATATAATAATTGGAGCCTTAAAAAGGTCAATAACTCATAACACCATTGATTTTAATTCATGAGGTGGCGACTTGTCCAGGGTGTACCCTGCCTTCCGCCCGATTGTAGCTGAGATAGGCGCCGGCGCCCTCCGCCACCCCGAAAGGGAATAAGCGGTAGAAAATGGATGGATGGATGGATATTTTTGGAGTAATGACACTTAAAAACAAATCACACCAAAATTATTGGGGATCCAAAAGGGTCCCACTCATTAAAGTGTTAAAAAATAAATTATATATTTTTTTATTTTAATGTCTAGCATTAAAAGATTACAGTTGGTACAAAATGCGGCTGCTAGACTTTTGACAAGAACAAGAAAGTTTGATCATATTACGCCTGTACTGTATATACCTTTATATACATATATACATACATATATACCTATACTGTATATACCTTTATATACATATATACATACATATATACCTATACTGTATATACCTTTATATACATATATACATACATATATACCTGTACTGGCTCACCTGCACTGGCTTCCTGTGCACTTAAGATGTGACTTTAAGGTTTTACTACTTACGTATAAAATACTACACGGTCTAGCTCCAGCCTATCTTGCTGATTGTATTGTACCATATGTCCCGGCAAGAAATCTGCCTTCAAAGGACTCCGGCTTATTAGTGATTCCTAGAGCCCAAAAAAAGTCTGCGGGCTATAGAGCGTTTTCCGTTCGGGCTCCAGTACTCTGGAATGCCCTCCCGGTAACAGTTCGAGATGCTACCTCAGTAGAAGCATTTAAGTCTCATCTTAAAACTCATTTGTATACTCTAGCCTTTGAGTAGACCTCCTTTTTAGACCAGTTGATCTGCCGCTTCTTTTCTTTCTCCTATGTCCCCCCCTCCCTTGTGGAGGGGGTCCGGTCCGATGACCATGGATGAAGTACTGACTGTCCAGAGTCGAGACCCAGGATGGACCGCTCGTCTGTATCGGTTGGGGACATCTCTGCGCTGCTGATCCGCTTGTGATGGTTTCCTGTGGACGGGACTCTCGCTGCTGTCTTGGAGCCACTATGGATTGAACTTTCACAGTATCATGTTAGACCCGCTCGACATCCATTGCTTTCGGTCCCCTAGAGGGGGGGGGGTTGCCCACATCTGAGGTCCTCTCCAAGGTTTCTCATAGTCAGCATTGTCACTGGCGTCCCACTGGATGTGAATTCTCCCTGCCCACTGGGTGTGAGTTTTCCTTGCCCTTTTGTGGGTTCTTCCGAGGATGTTGTAGTCGTAATGATTTGTGCAGCCCTTTGAGACATTTGTGATTTGGGGCTATATAAATAAACATTGATTGATTGATTTTTACTGTTTAATTTTAAAATAATAATCTCGAGATTATCTTCAGATCCATCCATTAATTATAAGTTGTATTGTTGTTTATGTTTTTTGTTTGTTTGTTTTCGGCCCTTATTTTTAAAAAAAAAAGCACAAAAAAACAGCTCCATTTTTTATATGGCAAACACAAAAAATGCATAATATTCCCCCAAAATATCTCAAAAAGGAATATTTAACATGACGTAATTGGAGCCTTGAATAGGTCAATAATTCATAATGACAATGATTTTGATTCATTATTATGTTTATTAGAGTAAACATTGCAACATTTTCTTGTCACATTTCACCCGTTTGCTCTTTTATACCATTTTTTATGGTTTTCATTTTTTTCAAACGTGCTGTGAGGCTGTTAAAAAAAATGACCTGCGGGCCGCACTTTGGACACCCCTGACCTAAGGAATGTTATCTTTCCTTTGAACTTCGGCAATGAGAGCGCCCGGGGAAATCATGATGACCTTCAACCTCGGGCCTGTTGTTGCCACGACAACTTGAGAAAGTGATTTCACAGCAGAAAACACACACACACACACACACACTAATGGTAGTTGTGTATTGCGTAGTCAGGAGAAGGCGTCAGCAGCGTCATTCACACCCGAGTGCCGACCGGGTTCCGTCTGTGTGCACACCTGCTTCGACAATCAGCGGATTGTTTACGTGTCTGGATCACATTTATAGGAATCATTTTGTCCTTTTTAATGTGCAACATTTTATTGCAACTCTACTGCATTTTACAGTGGGGCAAAAAAAGTATTTAGTCAGCCACCGATTGTGCAAGTTCTCCCACTTAAAATGATGACAGAGGTCTGGGATTTTCATCATAGGTACACTTCAACTGTGAGAGACAGAATGTGGAAAAAAAATCCAAGAATTCACATTTTAGGAATTTTAAAGAATTTATTTGTAAATTATGGTGGAAAATAAGTATTTGGTCAACCATTCAAAGGAGGTTTTGGCTCAAAATCTCACGATACATGGCCCCATTCATTCTTTCCTTAACACGGATCAATCGTCCTGTCCCCTTAGCAGAAAAACAGCCCCAAAGCATGATGTCTCCACCACCATGCTTCACAGTAGGTATGGTGTTCTTGAGTTTATACCAAAAAGTTTTATTTTGGTTCCATCTGACCACATGACATTCTCCCAATCCTCTGCTGTATCATCCATGTATCCATTTTGGTATCAACTCAACTGGTCGTGTTTGGAGGAAGAAGAATACTGAGTTGCATCCCAAGAACACCATACCTACTGTGAAGCATGGGGGTGGAAACATCATGCTTTGGCGCTGTTTTTCTGGACGATTGATCCGTGTTAAGGAAAGAATGAACGGGGCCATGTATCGTGAGATTTTGAGCCAAAACCTCCTTTGAATGGTTGACCAAATACTTATTTTCCACCATAATTTACAAATAAATTCTTTAAAATTCCTACAATGCGAATTCCTGGATTTTTTTTTCACGTTCCGTCTCTCACAGTTGAAGTGTACCTATGATGAAAATTACAGACCTCTGTCATCATTTTAACCCTTGTATTATGGGACGGCGTGGCGCGGCGGGAGAGTGGTCGTGCGCAACCCGAGCGTCCCTGGTTCAATTCCCACCTAGTACCAACCTCGTCACGTCCGTTGTGTCCTGAGCAAGACACTTCACCCTTGCTCCTGATGGGTGCTGGTTGGCGCCTTGCATGGCAGCTCCCTCCATCAGTGTGTGAATGTGTGTGTGAATGGGTGAATGTGGAAGTAGTGTCAAAGCGCTTTGAGTACCTTGAAGGTAGAAAAGCGCTATACAAGTACAACCCATTTGTTTTATTTATTATGTTGGGGGAAAATGACATTGATTATGTTGCGGGTCGTTTTGACCCGTACTGTGTAAATGCACTCAAAACAGTCAAGAAAACAGGTTAAACCAATAACAATTTTATTTTAGGTTATATAAACATTTAGAAAAGTGACATACAATACATTTTTTATTCCAATTGTATTATGTTAAGGGTCAATTTGACCCATTTCAGTTTTTGTGTTGATCAAAGTACTGGTTATCCTTACTTTTTCCTGCTGAAATCTGGTGACCTTTCCTCATCTAGAGTCATCAACTGGTGTGTAAATCTGGACACTTTGTTGCGTAATGGAATGTTTGTGCAGAGTTTGTATACAAAGATGATGTTGCGAGTCATTTTGACCCAGGTGCTTTAATGTGGGTAAATAGCTGTTCAGATCAGAAAAATAAACATGTCTCCTTGATGTACTTTTTACTTTGATGTACAATTGTTTGTATTTTTATTGCCTCTGAGACCCAGAGCCAGGTGTGTGAAGAGAGGGAACTTTCTCACACTTGTCTTTGTCCCCTCAGATGTCATCCTTCTGGAGCTCATTTTTGGTGGGTTTGTCAAAGAGATGACATGAGAACAGTGACAAGGACAAGTCTGAGAAAGTTCCCTCTCTTCACACACCTGGCTCTGGGTCTCAGAGGCAATCAAAATACAAACAATTGTACATCAAAGTAAAAAGTACATCGAAGAGACTTGTTTATTTTGGCTATTTACCCACATTAAAGTGTCTGGGTCAAAATGACCCGCAACATCATCTTTGTATACAAACTCCGCAAGACATTCCACTACTCAACAAAGTGTCCAGATTTTACACACCAGTTCATGACCCCAGATGAAGAAAAGTCACAAGATTTCAACAAGAACAAGAAAGGATAACCAGTACTTTGATAAACACAAAAACTGAAATGGGTCAAATTGACCCTCAACATAACAGAAGGGTTAAGTGGGAGAACTTGCACAATCGGCTGGCTGACTAAATACTTTTTTGCCCCACTGTATTTTCGGCTCAATGTGCAGTCTTGTCTCGGTGGTGTCGCATAGTGGAAGTGAAAGTAAACAATGGAACGGGGGGGAAAAAAAGGCATAGCTCGGTTGGTAGAGCGGCCGTGCCAGCAACTTGAGGGTCGCAGGTTCGATTCCCGCTTCCGCCATCCTAGCCACTGCCGTTGTGTCCTTGGGCAAGACACTTTACCCACCTGCTCCCAGATATTGGGTTTCACTATGTAAAGCGCTTTGAGTCACTAGAGAAAAGCGCTATATAAATATAATTCACTTCACTTCACATATACATATTACAACATACATCTCGAGATATCTAGCAACATAGGGAAGGTTGAGGTGGGTGGGGGCGGGGTTAGTTTGTATATTGTAGTGTCCCGGAAGAGTTAGTGCTGCAACGGATTCTGGGTATTTGTCCGGTTGTGTTTATGTTGTGTTACGGTGTGGATGTTCTCCCGAAATGTGTTCAGGATAGGATAGGATAGGTCTTTATTGTCATTGCAACAAGTACAACAAAACTTTGTTTACAGCACAAACTCGTTCTAGATTAGACAAACAAACAGTGTGCAGGGTTACAGAACAGGAACGCTGATGGGTCTCCATAAGGCGCCCCGTACAAGATGGGAAAAAGGTAAACGTTGGGGAAGGATGAGTAAAAAAATACAATCTGGAGTGGGAAAAAAAACCTCCATAGGGGCGGCATAGCTCGGTTGGTAGAGTGGCCGTGCCAGCAACTTGAGGGTTGCAGGTTCGATTCCCGCTTCCGCCATTCTAGTCACTGCCGTTGTGTCCTTGGGCAAGACACTTCACCCACCTGCTCCCAGTGCCACCCACACTGGTTTAAATGTAACTTAAATATTGGGTGTCACTATGTAAAGCGCTTTGAGTCACTAGAGAAAAGCGCTATATAAATATAATTCACTAAAATGTTACTGTGAATCTTTAATTGCCTAACGATTCGGGGCGGGGTAGTTTGTATATTGTAGTGTCCCGGAAGAGTTAGTGCTGCAACGGGTTCTGGGTATTTGTCCGGTTGTGTTTATGTTGTGTTACGGTGTGGATGTTCTCCCGAAATGTGTTCAGGATAGGATAGGATAGGTCTTTATTGTCATTGCAACAAGTACAACAAAACTTTGTTTACAGCACAAACTCGTTCTAGATTAGACAAACAAACAGTGTGCAGGGTTACAGAACAGGAACGCTGATGGGTCTCCATAAGGCACCCCGTAAAAGATGGGAAAAAAGTAAACGTTGGGGAAGGATGAGTAAAAAAATATAATCTGGAGTGGGAAAAAAAACCTCCATAGGGGCGGCATAGCTCGGTTGGTAGAGTGGCCGTGCCAGCAACTTGAGGGTTGCAGGTTCGATTCCCGCTTCCGCCATTCTAGTCACTGCCGTTGTGTCCTTGGGCAAGACACTTCACCCACCTGCTCCCAGTGCCACCCACACTGGTTTAAATGTAACTTAGATATTGGGTTTCACTATGTAAAGCGCTTTGAGTCACTAGAGAAAAGCGCTATATAAATATAATTCACTAAAATGTTACTGTGAATCTTTAAATGCTTAACGATTCGGGCCCGGGTAGTTTGTATATTGTAGTGTCCCGGAAGAGTTAGTGCTGCAATGGGTTCTGGGTATTTGTTCGGTTGTGTTTATGTTGTGTTACGGTGTGGATGTTCTCCCGAAATGTGTTTAGGATAGGATAGGATAGGTCTTTATTGTCATTGCAACAAGTACAACAAAACTTTGTTTACAGCACAAACTCGTTCTAGATTAGACAAACAAACAGTGTGCAGGGTTACAGAACAGGAACGCTGATGGGTCGCTATAAGGCGCCCCGTAAAAGATGGGTTAAAGGTAAACGTTGGGGAAGGATGAGTAAAAAAATACAATCTAGACTCCTAAGGGGGCCCAGTCTGGAGTGGGAAAAAAAACTCCATAGCAAAGCACATATACATATTACAACATACATCTCGAGATATCTAGCAACATAGGGAAGGGAGTTCAGGGTCATGATGGTAGGCCGCAGCTCTCAGGCGCTGACCATCCATTCATCACCCTTATGGGATTTGCGTCGAGGGCGTTTGTGTATGTGTGGCGTATATTTTTGTGGATGTGTGTGTGTGTGTAAGCCAGTAGTGTGTCTCTGACCCGCGGCCTTGATGTATTGTGCAGTCACTAGTCCAAAGTCAACAACAACAGGTGTATGTCCATGAGAGACAAGAAGGGAATTTGTTGTGTCTTCGCTGCACTGTCCTTCAGGAGAGTCTCGAAGCCATAGAAACAATCCAAGTTAGAATGTTTTGTATGCGGGTGAAAATAAAATTTGCTTTTCACTCTAAATTGTCTATGACTGGTCCTCAAAACTGCGGGAGTAGACGGTCCGATGTAATCCACAGTTCTTCCCGCATCCTCCAATCATTTGTGGTATCTTTGGGGTACTTCGAAGACTGCCATCAACTTCCAATTTGTCGACAAACCAGAGCAACGTTTACTCCAATCAGCAGATGTGCTGTTGTCATAATTCCGATTAGGTAGATATCTTCACGTCCTCGACTGAAAAGGGTCGCCAGGGACGCGGCACTCCTTCTTCTCCCAAGAGTCCGTCGTGTATCCAGCAACAACCGCTTCGTCACGAAAGCAGGTTCCCCCAAAATCAAGATCTTGTCAATTTTATTGAGGCCAGTTAAATAGTTCCAATGTTTAGATTTGGAGAGCAGTGCAAAAAGAGGCAAGAAAAAAAGTTAAGACAGGACAAAGAAGCAAGCAGGGGAGGAAAGGGGAGCATCCACCCTTGATGGATTCTTGTTTGGTGTGGGTTCACAGTGTGGCGCATATTTGTAACAGTGTTTAAGTTGTTTATACGGCCACCCTCAGTGTGACCTGCATGGCTGTTGACCAAGTATGCCTTGCATTCACTTGTGTGTGTGAAAAGCCGGCAGTAAAGACAGTGCCTTTAAGTTTTATTGGCGCTTTTTACTTCTCCCTACGTCCGTGTACACAGCGGCGTTTTAAAAAGTCACACATTTTACTTTTAGAAACCGATACCGATCATTTCTGATATTGCATCTTAAAGCCTTTATCGGCCGATAATATCGGCATTCCGATATCGGATATCTCTAATTATTTGGGTTAGTGATAATGATGAAACTTTTTCAAAACGGGTTACTTGTTAGAAAAGTTTATTATGGTTCCATGGAGATGGCCTAGAAACGTCTTAAAAATTTTTTTATTATCTTGGAAAAAACAAACAAAAAAAGCGATATTTGAAAACGATGAAATCGATTTAGAAGCAGAATGATGAAGAACGGCGATTCGGATGTGAATCAAATTATTTTTGTGCACCCTTACTAATAACCAATAGTACCAATACAATAATCAAATAAAGCTTTTTCTTTAAATGTATTATTATTTTTTTAATGTTTTGGGCCTTCTTACAAAATAAAAAAAAAATTGAAAAAATGTGTTCTAGTATCCTTAAAATTTTTAGGTTTGATTTTTTTTTTTTTTTTGCATAACTTTTTGTTCATTATAAATGCTAACAGCGTGCAAGTGACGTAGGATACATAAATGATACATAAATATTTGAGTATATTATCAAGGTCCAGTCCATTTAGTAGTACGCTAAATATTTGATTCATTATTTAAGTAGAGTGTTTAATTTTCCTATATTCAAACACAGTGTTACTGTTCAAACTGTAATGTTACAATGCCCAAAAAGAATGAAATATTCCTGTTAAATAAAATCACCGCCTTGTTTTTAGTGAATACTTGGGCTTACTGTGCTACTGTATTGTAATGCTGGTCATTATGGTCATAAATACTACATAAATATTTGAATATTTGATTAAGGTCCATTCCATTTAGTAGTACGCTAAAGATTTGAGTGATTTAAGTACAGTTTTCAATTTTCCTATATTCAAACACAGTGTTACTGTTCAAACTGTAATGTTACAATGCCCAAAAAGTCTGAAATATTCCTGTTAAATAAAATCGCCGCCTTGTTTTTAGTGAATAATTGGGCTTACTATGCTACTGTATTGTAATGCTGGTCATTTTGGTCATAAATACTACATAAATATTTGAATATTTGATTAAGGTCCATTCCATTTAGTAGTACGCTAAAGATTTGAGTGATTTAAGTACCGTTTTCAATTTTCCTATATTCAAACACAGTGTTACTGTTCAAACTGTAATGTTACAATGCCCAAAAAGTATGAAATATTCCTGTTAAATAAAATCTCTGCCTTGTTTTTAGTGAATACTTGGGCGTACTACGCTACTGTATTGTAATGATTGTCATTATGGTCATAAATAATACATAAATATTTGAATATATGCTCAAGGTCCAGTCCATTTAATGGTAAGCTAATGATTTGATTAATTATTTAAAAACAGTGTTTAATTTTCCTATATTCAAACACAGTGTTACTGTTCAAACTGCAATGTTACAATGCCCAAAAAGTATGAAATATTCCTGTTAAATAAAATCTCCGCCTTGTTTTTAGTGAATACTTGGGCTTACTATGCTACTGTATTGTAATGCTGGTCATTATGGTCATAAATAATACATAAATATTTTAATATTTGATCAAGGTCCATTCCATTTAGTAGTACGCTAAAGATTTGAGTGATTTAAGTACAGTTTTCAATTTTCCTATATTCAAACACAGTGTTACTGTTCAAACTTCAATGTTACAATGCCCAAAAAGTATGAAATATTCCTGTTAAATAAAATATCTGCCTTGTTTTTAGTGAATACTTGGGCTTTCTATGCTACTGTATTGTAATGCTGGTCATTATGGTCATAAATACTACATAAATATTTGAATATTTGATTAAGGTCCATTCCATTTAGTAGTACGCTAAAGATGTGAGTGATTTAAGTACAGTTTTCAATTTTCCTATGTTCAAACACAGTGTTACTGTTCAAACTGTAATGTTACAATGGCCAAAAAGTATGAAATATTCCTGTTAAATAAAATCTTTGCCTTGTTTTTAGTGAATACTTGGGTGTACTACGCTACAGTATTGTAATGCTGGTCATTCTGGTCATAAATACTACATAAATATTTGAATATTTGATTAAGGTCCATTCCATTTAGTAGTACGCTAAATATTTGAGTGATTTGAGTACACTTTTCAATTTTTCTACATTCAAACACAGTGTTACTGTTCAAACTGCAATGTTACGATGGCCAAAAAATATGAAATATTCCTGTTCAATAAAATCCCCGCCTTGTTTTTAGTGAATAGTTCGGCGTACTACGCTACTGTATTGTAGTGCTAGTCATTATGGTCATAAATAATACATAAATATTTGAATATATGCTCAAGGTCCAGTCCATTTAATGGTAAGCTAATGATTTGATTCATTATTTAAGAACAGTTTTCAATTTTCCTATATTCAAACACAGTGTTACTGTTCAAACTGTAATGTTACAATGCCCAAAAAGTATGAAATATTCCTGTTAAATAAAATCTCCGCCTTGTTTTTAGTGAATACTTGGGCGTACTACGCTACTGTATTGTAATGCTGGTCATTACGGGGGTAGTTGGAGACCCAAGTGTTTTTTGAGATGGTACTTGGTGAAAAAAAATCGATTTCTGTGGTGACATATGTGCAGTTCATACTCCCTACACGAGGTGGCACTGTTGGCTCACGATACTTGTGTATCAAAAATGGAAGTGCAGTCAATAAAAATATGATCTCAGAATGTTAATACGGGTATATGTATGCATATATTTTTTATTTATAAGCGGAATAAATTCAGTTTTGTAAAAATATTTGTTGTTTTTCCAATAATAACACGATCGTTGACGTTTGCACGTTTCAAAAATGTTTAAAGGCCTACTGAAATGAGATGTTCTCATTTAAACGGGGATAGCAGGTCCATTCTATGTGTCATACTTGATCATTTCGCCATATTGCCATATTTTTGCTGAAAGGATTTAGTAGAGAACATCCACGATAAATCTCGCAACTTTTGGTCGCTAATAAAAAAGCCTTGCCTGTACCGGAAGTAGCAGACGATGTGCGTGTGACGTCACGGGTTGTGGAGTTCCTCACATCCTCACATTGTTTACAATCATGGCCACCAGCAGAGGGAGCGATTCAGACCGAGAAAGCGACGATTTCCCCGTTAATTTGAGCGAGGATGAAAGATTCGTGGATGAGGAAAGTGAGAGTGAAGGACTTAAAAAAAAAAAAAAGAGCGATTCAGATGTTATTAGACATATTTACTAGATACTTCTGGAAAATCCCTTATCTGCTTATTGTGTTACTAGTGTTGTAGTCGTACGCGTACCTGAAAGTCGGAGGGCTGCGGCCTCCGAGGGAAGCCACGTTTCTCGACGAGGCAAGGTAGAGATTTTTTTTTTTTTTTCTCCCTCCACGGTGTAAGCATCCGACGGTCAGTGGCGGCTAGTGTGAGGAGGCAAGAGAGTCCACAGCTGCAGGAGGAACGACACAAACTCTCCGCTCATGTCTACGGTAAGAGCCCAATGTTAACAAGGAAACACCGGCTGTGTTTGTGTTGCTAAAGGCGGCCACAGTACACCGCTTCCCACCTACATCGTTCTTCTTTGACGTCTCCATTATTAATTGAACAAATTGTAAAAGATTCAGCAAAACAGATGTCCAGAATACTGTGTGATTATGCGACTAAAGCAGACTACTTATAGCTAGGATCAAAATGTCCGCTACAACCCGTGACGTCACGCCCACACGTCAACAGGATACTTATCGCGAAATTTAAAATTGCAATTTATTAAACTAAAAAGGCCGTATTGGCATGTGTTGCAATGTTAATATTTCATCATTGATATATAAACTATCAGACTGCGTGGTCGCTAGTAGTGGCTTTCAGTAGGCCTTTAAGCACATGAAGTGATCAATGCTGCCATCTAGCGGCTGTTCTATTTTACCGACGTCGATGCTTGAATGGCGACATGTATTTGACGTCACTTCCGGTTACCGGAGTCTTGGTAACACGCGAACAAGACGTCAAGTGAAAGCAGAGCAAAAAAAAAAAAAATGAGCAGTTTTGCCTTTCGAAATAGTTCCAATGTGGATTTTGGGCAACGTTATTATAGACTTCCGAAGATAGTCCGTCATGAAGGAGGGAAAAGTGATATTGAAACTGCCTAAAAATTACGTCACTATTATTTAAGAAGATAATTTATGTCACAGACGTTTTATGATAACATTATAGTTCATATCATCGAGTAAACCACTTGTTGATAAACATTATATCGTGCGTGTTGGCTAACCGGCGCCGTGGCTTAGTTGGTTAAAGCGCCTGTCTAGTAAACAGGAGATCCTGGGTTCGAATCCCAGCGGTGCCTTTTTTTATTTTTTTTAAACTTTTTTTCTTGAGACGAATGGTTCCTCAGAACCATTATATATAGTAAACGTTTTTTTTTGTCGGACATGACATAATTAATGAATTGATTCGAAAAAAGAAGTAAACATCAAGAATAGATTCAACCCGCACATTTTGAAAACGGGTGTCACGTGACGGTCATGTGACCAGGAAATGACGTCCTTGGGTCAGGTAGGCTCGTAGTTCATCTCTCAAAGCTTATCTTTGGCCATTAAAAGTCGTTTTTTTTAAGCCATTGAGCAACTCCAGTGCTTTAACGGGTCTTAAAAAAATACATTTTACTTTTCTGCTTTAGTTAATTATAATAAAAGAAGTTCGGAAAATCGGGCTTTTAAATGTAAAATTGCTGTGGGAACTATGACTTGACATATTTGTGACATTAGCTAACATGCTACTAGAATACTTCATTAATGTCGCTTAATGATTTCAAATTATTAAATTAATCTTTTTAAACTATTAAAAATACAAAAGCCCTTCAATTTATTTTGTTATTGCAGACATTTAAAGTGGTTTAGATGAGCCTTGTTTTTGTCTGTTTGAATTTTGTCAGTAAAATGTTCCATAGTAGCAATGTAAAACATAACATATATATAATATTATATATTATATATACAGTATAAATTATATGCTGATATCTTATATTATTTTATCCTATATTTTTTAATTATTATTTATTATTTTTATATTCTGTTTGTATTTGCTTTAGCTTTCTTTCCTCTACACCGGGGGTCGGCAACCCTCGGCTCTAGCGCCGCCGCCCTAGCTTTTTCAAAAATGTATGAAAAATGGAAAAAGATGAGGGGAAAAAAAATATTGAAAATATTGTTTTAATATGGTTTCCGTAGAAGGACAAACATGACACAAACCTCCCGTATTGTTATAAAGCACACTGTTTTTATCAAACATGCTTCACTGATTCCAGTATTTGGCGAGCGCCGTTTTGTCCTACTCGTTTTGGCGGACCTTGAACTCACCGTAGTTTGTTTACATGTATAACTTTCTCCGACTTTCTAGTAATGTTTTATGCCACTGCTTTTTCTGTCTCATTTTGTCCACCACACTTTTAACGTTGTGCATGAATGCACAAAGGTGAGTTTTTGTTGACGTTATTGACTTGTGTGGAGTTATAATCAGACATATTTGGTCACTGCCTAAGCTAATCGATGCTAACATGCTATTTAGGCAAGCTATATTGCATCATAATGCGTCATTTGTAAGTACTGTATATTTGAGCTCCTTTCGTTTCTTTTAAGTCCTCTTAATTCAATTTATATCTCATGACACATGTAATATGGCTTTTATTTTTTTGCGGCTCCAGACATATTTGTTTTTGTATTTTTGGTCCAATATGGCTCTTTCAACATTTTGGGTTGCCGACCCCTGCTCTACATGTTTAAGAGAAAGACTTTTGGATGTTTGAATTTGTTGAAAGTGCCTTGGTTTTTGTGTACGTTGAAATTCAATGATTTGACAACCAGATATGCTCTAGGTTTGACATGCATCAACATTTATTAGACATTTATTATGTAAAAAAGAGGCGTACAATCGTGCTGATGTATTGACTTTATTCATGCATAGAAGAGAACATGTTAGTATTTTTTATGCATCGTCGACATAAAATACTGAATTATCGTAAAGACTTTTTTTTAGACATCTATGAGGAATGACCCCTCTCATCTTTTTTCAGCGCGTGACGTGTCAGCCGCGTCTTCCTGCTGGCAGCCCATCCAGAACTTGGCGATGGATCGTGGGTAAGGCGGCTGGACGGCGACCACGCGTCTTGTCCGCAGGTCCACTCTGTAGTAGCGATCTGTGCACGCCACACATTTATGTACACTGTTTACTTGCAACATTTCTGCTGAAAATGTTGAACATTTTGTTTGAAAAATGGGTTAAAAATGTTGAAAAAGTTGTTTGTGAAATGGATTGGAAATGTTGAGAAATTGTTAAAAATGTTGAAAAAGTTATTTTGAAAATATGTTAAAAATGTTGAAAAAGTTATTTGGAAAATATGTTAATGTTGAGAAATAGTTAAAATGTAAAGGATTTTGGTAAAATGTCTAGCATATTGAGAGAAAATAACATTTGTTTGTAAAATGTTTTTAAAAGTTTGCAAAAGTTATTCGCGAAGGTGCTAAAAATATCGGATAGTTCGTAGTAAAATGTGTTAAAAAATTTTGAATAAGTTGTTGGTAAAATGTGTTAGAATGTTGAAAAATGAGTTGTTAAAGTGTTAAAATGTAGAAAAATGTGTTAGTGACATGTGTTAAAATGTGTTAAAAAATATGTTGTAATGTTGAAAAAAGTGTTAGTAAAATGTGTTAAATATTGAAAAATGTGTTAGTAATATGTGTTAAAAAGTAAAAAAATTGTTTGTAAAATGTAAAAAAAATGATAGTAAAATGTTTTAAAATGTTGAAAAATTTGTTAGTAAAATGTGTTAGAATGTTGAAAAGGTTAGTTGTTAACATGTTAAAATGTAGAAAAATGTGTTAGTAAAATGTGTTAAAAATTTTTGAATAAGTTGTTGGTAAAATGTGTTAGAATGTTGAAAAATGAGTTGTTAAAGTGTTAAAATGTAGAAAAATGTGTTAGTGAAATGTGTTAAAATGTGTTAAAAAATATGTTGTAATGTTGAAAAAAGTGTTAGTAAAATGTGTTAAATATTGAAAAATGTGTTAGTAATCTGTGTTAAAAAGTTGAAAAATTGTTTGTAAAATGTAAAAAAAATTATAGTAAAATGTTTTAAAATGTTGAAAAATGATTTGTTAATGTGTTGAAATGTAGGAAAATGTGTTAGTGAAATGTCGTAAAATGTTGAAAAATATGTTACTAAAATGTGCTAAAATATTGTAAAATGTGTTAGAAAAATTGAAAAATCTGTTAGTGAAATGTGTTAAAATGTATTTTAACACAAGTTGTTGGTAAAATGTGTTAGCAATGTGGAAAACGTTGTTGGTGAAATGTAAAAAAAAAAAATGTTTGTGAAATGTAGTAAAAATTTGGAAAATTTGTCAAAATGTTGAAAAAGTTGTGTTAGGAATAAAAAATTAGTTTGTAAAGTTATTTGTTAAATTTGTCAAAAATGTTGATGGATTGTTAAAAAGTTGGACAAAGTTGTTTTTACAATGTTTTACAAAAACAAAAGCATTTGTTTATAAAAAATGTTGAACATGGTATCTGTGAAATGATTTAAAATTTTTGGATGCTTTGTTAGTAAAATGTGTTAAAAATATTGAATCATTTGTTAGTAAAATGTTAGAAAGTGAAACATTGTCAAAATGTTGAAAAAGTTGTATGTTAAATATTTTAGAAATTTTGAATTAGTTGATTGTAAAATGCGTTAGAAATGTTGAAAAATGTTCAAAATGTTGAAATAGGGGTTTTTAAAATGTATAAAGAATATTTAAAAAATTGTTAGTAAAATAGTTGGAAATGTTGAAAAAATTGTAAAACGTGTTAAAAATGTTGAAGAATTACTTTGGAAAATACGTTGGAAAATAATGAATGATTTGTTACTAAAATGTGTTACAACTGTATAATTCTTTTGTTTAGAAATGTTTTAAAAAACTGTCAAAATGTTGAAAAATTTGTTAATAGAATGTGTTAAAAACCTATAAACATTTTTTTGTTCAATTTGTTAAAAATGTTGATAAATGTGCAATGGTGGAAAAACAAAATCATTTGTTTGTAAAATGTGTTAAAAATATTGGATAAT